>NC_068938.1:71135520-71435520 GCF_016801865.2 Culex pipiens pallens | reverse complement strand
TTTGAATTCAAACTAAAAATAAAACAGTTTTTGCTTTAATGAAAGTTGATAGGCACACTATAAATGGTTAGGCGCTTATACTTACATCAAACCCTACGTAATGTACCACCCCCGGCCGAGTTAAAATGCGTAACCGGAAAAGAAGGTGTGCATGCCTGGCACGAACACTCAAAGCGTGTTCTAGCGTGCTGCTCGTACTGACTCAGAGCAAGGGTGAGATGTAGGTGTAAGGGCAGTGCGTGTTCGTCGGGAACCTGGTGCATAAGATCGGTCAAGGCCCGTTCTTACACTGAAAATTGCGAATTGCGAATTGCGATATGAAGAGTACAATTAAAATACGTAAGGAATGGTTTAGAATCATACTGACCGTGGTAGAGAAGTGTTCAAAGTACCTCAAGAAGAACTTTTCATAAAATTTTGAAAAGTTTAAAAAGTTAGTTAAATATAGTTAAGAAAATGTTGTGATTTTCTCAATGAACATGATTTTGAATCGGAAAACGGAATGCATTTTCGGATTCTTTGGACAATTTTCCATTAGGAGAAGGTTAAATAAGTTTATAAACAATAAATAATATGTGTTTTTGAAACACAATTAAAAAAAATCTCCAAATTCCAGCTGAACAAATTTCATGTAAAATGTGAAAACTTGTGATTCGTGCTTCGAATTCAGTATAAAATGCAATATTTATTTTAATTTTATAAACAAAACTAGTTTTAACAAATTTTAGGCAAAATTCAGACTTTTTAACAATTTTACCTAAAATTTATAAACTTAGTTAACTAAATATAAACATTGATTTTTTTCTTTAAAAACTATAGGGACCATCCATAAACCACGTGGACACCTTAAAGGGGGGGGGGGGGGGGGTGGGAGTTGGCGATTGTCCAAGCTCCATACAAAAAATATGTTATTTGTATGGAAATTGTCCACGAAGTGTCTTCAGCAAAGTTTTAGGTTATGATAAGAACAATTCAGGAAACAAATAATAAATGTTGGGTCGTGGACCCTATAATTAGGTATTTTTAGTTACCCCCCGTCGTACGAGGGGGTGAACCAAAGAAGTAGTGTCAGAGTGACATTTTGACGTTTATTTGTTATAGTTATTGTTTTGACTACTTGTATTGTAATGTTGTGAATAAACATTCTCTTGTGTTTTGACCGCCGTGGAGATTGGATGTCTCCCCGGCAGAAGTAATCGCCGTGTGTTTGATTTATTGTATCGTCCTCCGAATGGTGTTTTGTCGTCGTCTTCGCTGTTCTTCGTAGTTGCTGAGGCAACTTGTGTGCTTCCCAGCCGGCCCGTTAGACACAACGTAGGGAGCTAGCTGATCGGGGCGAACAATAAAACTGTAAGAAAAAATATCAATTTTAATAAATATATTTTTTGAAAATAGAAAAAAAAGCCTTTAAGTCGCCCATATCTGGACACTTTTTAAGCATAAAAAATACTGATTTTTACCTAAAGTCACATGACAATTTTATTAAAACCGTGCATTTCATCGGAAAAAAATGTTGATTAAATTTGATTCAGCCTTTAAAATTTAAAAAAAATCTGAAAACCTTGATTTGTTTAAGTATTGTGTGAAAAAAATTAGATTTATGAAAACATGAAGATTTTAAATCAAATGTATTTGTATAGGAGCAATTCCAGCCCAAAACAAGATTTTTTCAGGTACTTTTTTCTCGACCCTCTCCAATTTCAATGAAACTTTGTAGACATGTTATCCTAGGCATACATAAGCTATTTTTGTGTATATGGAGCCAGTTACACTCGATAATGACATTTGAGAAGAGCGTAAGTGTTTTAAATATTTTTGTATTTCGTAAATTAAATATTGCTGTATCTCGAAGCCGTTGCATCGTATCAAAAAGTGGTCAAAGACAAACTTGTAGAAAATTGGACGGACTTTTCGAAAAAAAAATACACTGAAAGAATAAAACAGTCCACTTTTATGAGATTTTTTGATTTTTAAGTTTAAAAGTCAAATTTGAAGGTGAGCTCACGATTTTTTTCGTTCAAAATTTTTGTGAAAATAGCCTAAGGTGTTACAAAAAGACTCATGAAAAATGCAAGATGGAGCAACTCACCTAAAAAATACAAAAATCATTTACTGAAACTGTTTTTTTGAAAAGTGCTCTAAACGTCAACATTTTCAAAAACCACATACGGGAATTGATTCTCCAGACAATTTTACATAAAAGTCTCCATATTGACAACTGTCCTAAGTCCAATCCTTGTGAAGTTACAGCGGTTTTAAAAATAAAAATGTTGAAAAAATAGGTTTTTTTGTGGTTTTTTGCAATTTCTACATGACAGACTTGGTTTTTCAGTTTCGTAAATATTTCTACCGCAAAGCTCGTCCAATTTCCCATTAGTTTGCCTTTGACACCATTTCAATTGAATGTAAGGGCTTACAGATATAAGCTTAATTACATTGCTAATAACTGAAAATAGAATATTTTTTTCAGTGTGGTAGAAACCAGGATAGTAAATTTGCTTACGTAAATATAAAAATGATATAAATCAAAAAGCTGTCAAAGGCAAACTAATGGGAAATTGGACGAGCTTTGCGGTAGAAATATTTACGAGACTGAAAAACCAAGTCTGTCATATAGAAATTGCAAAAAACCACAAAAAAACCTATTTTTTCAACATTTTTATTTTTAAAACCGCTGTATCTTCCCAAGGATTGGACTTAGGACAGTAGTCAATATGGAGACTTTTATGTTAAATTGTCTCGAGAATCGATTCCCACCACCGGGTTTTAAACATTTCGACGTTAGACCACTTTTCAAAAAAATAGTTTTAGTAAATGATTTTTGTATTTTTTTAGGAGAGACATACCATCCTGCATTTTTCGTCAGTCTTTTGGAAACATTTTAGGCTATTTCCTCAAAAATTTTGAACGAAAACAAAATCGTGACATCACCTTTAAATTTAAGTTTTAGACTTAAAAATCAAAAATCTCATAGATGTGGCGTGTATTTTTGTTTCAATGTATTTTTTTCAAAAATCCCGTCAAATTTCCTACAAGTTTATCTTTGACCATTTTTTGATATGCAACGGCTTCGAGATACAGTAATTTTTAAATTACAAAATACAAAAATATTTAAATACCTTACGCCCTTCTCAAATGTTAGTTTCGAGTACTGTTGGCTCCATATACACAAAAATGGCTTATATAGGCCTAGGATAACATGTCTACAAAGTTTCATTGAAATTTTAGAGGGTCGGGTACAAAAGTACCAGAAAAAAACCTGATTTGATCTGGAATTGCTCCTTAATAGTAATTCAAATTTTATTAAGCTAGATCTAAAACACGAAATAAGGAAAATTATCTATTTGTAAACCTTTTCAAAAGTTATGCTTGGTTTATACGTATTTTGAAAAATCATTTAAAGTTAAATAAAAAATAGGATTTTTTTCCGAAAAGTCGTTATCTTATCCTACAACTTTGCCATTAGTGCCTTGGGATCACAAAATTCCTTCTCAAGATGCAGAATTTCATACATTGAGATACCGTCATCAGGGGGGACATTGGGTCTGGGGGTAAGATTGGGGTTTACAAATTGATGAAGGTTTCTATTTTCAAAAATCTAGAAAACTACTGAACTGTTTTTTTTTTTTTTTTTTTTTTTTGAATAGGTCCAAGAACTAATATTTTTTTAAAAAACGGATATGAAAACCAGTCAAAAACCAAAAAATAAATAAAAACTAAATTATTGGACCTTTAAAAAAAATAATGTACTTTCAAACACCGTGCTCTCGTTCCCCGGGGATAATGGGTCGATTTTTAATTTCGTACGGGGTTTTAATTTCCTGTTGCCAACCTTTCTTCTCATTCTTCCGCCAGGGCTGCCATCGACGGTGAAAAATTGCACGATAAACAATCAAACGCAGAGCTCGGTCGAGGTGCAGTGCCTGGCCGGGTACGACGGTGGCTTGCCACAGATTTTCCTGCTCGAGCTGGTCTCCGGCCGGACGGGGCGGTTACGGTGAGTATCGAGGGCAGATTTTAATAGTTGTAAAAGTTTAAAGAAGATTTTTTTTTACCCTCCTATCAGATATAACATGACCAACCCGGACGAGCCGTACTTTGTGATCGAACCGCTCGAGACGTTGATCCACTACGGCGGTATGTACGACGAGGGTGGACTGTCCGCCGATGACCACACGCTGCGGGCCATCATCTATGCCGTGAACCAGAAGGGTCGTAGCCAGGGCGTGATCGTGAAGGACTTCTTCCTGGAGAGTACCACCACCGAAAATCGAGCCGGTAAGAAAACACTCAATTCATATTTGAATAACAACCAAGTATAAATTAATTACATTGTCTAAAAAAAGATACTGATAAAAATAGAAAACAAAGTAGTTACCTCCACAAATTTCAAAGTTATCTTCAAAAGGCGAGGCCAATGCCGCAATTAATTACTAACTTTTAGTACATAATTGAACGCAGAACGATAGCAAACACTGACATTGCAACACTCTTGTTTCCAGTGCTCACCAGCAGCTCCCTGGACAGCGTTTCGCCGATCCTGTTCGGTGTGCTGCTGACGCTGCTGGTCCTGTGCTTCGTTATCTTCGTGCGGGTCTACTACATCAAAGCGACCACGACGGCGACCACCATCACGAACGTTAGCGCCGATCTGGTGAAGCAGCACGGCTCCAAGCAGGACGCGTCCACTAAGGTAAGGGGTCATCTCCTCCGGAGGGAGGGACTGGTAAACACAAAGTTACAATTGTATTGAGTTATGGCGATGCTGCACGAAACGAAACGAACTATCGTGGAGTGAAGTGGAGTTGTTGGGAGCCCATAAAAAGCACACGACGTGATGCATTGCTTAATTAGTGCACCTTTCGAACCTTAACCATTACGGTTGTCTAGCGCAGTGATTCGGGACTGAATGCGGTATGATGGAAATGCATAACGGGATTCCCGGGAAATATGAATTACTTAAATTCGTTTTTATTTAATACAGTACTGGTAAAAAAATCAAAGAACCATATCTCCGAAACAACTGAATAAGTTCAGCTCGCCACTTTTCAAACGAAATGTGATTAGTTTAGCTTTTAATGAAAAATTCCAAGACATCATAGCTAAATAAATTTATAGATGTGTGTGTGTGTGTGTGTGTGGTCCAATCCAATACCCGCTAACCGGTAGCGAAATTATGGGAAAGTATAATTTGTATCAGACTTTGTATATGCCGAATGCTGAAATCAGTCCCGGGTATTAGGTGGTGATAGCCCTCGCGCTGCTTCCAACGACCCATTTCAGAATGGCAGAGATCCTAGCGGCCCAATTCCGAGGTCGTTGGGCATTGTCCGGCCCGCCTTAACATAGAAGCAAGCACCAGACGGATCCTTGATCTATCTTAAGACTCCCAATCCCTTCAGGCAAATCAGGGATCAGAGCGTATTTAATATGAGAAGAATACACAACATGTTTTATAACCTTCAGATGGCCGACTGGTTAGAGTCCCAGACCATCAATCCAAAGGTGTGAGTTCGAATCCCACCTGATTCTGTTTCGTTTTTGGTCATATTCAAAGTTCCAATTCCTAATTCCAAATTTCAATGGTACCGACCGGGATTTGATCCCTGAACCTTCTGCTTGTGAGGCAGAAGCCGTAACCATTAAGCCACAGAGCCGGTTTAGCTAAATACATTTATAGATCAAGTGAAAACATTGTTTGCTAATTTGAAGGTCTTGCGACCAATGCATTGTATAGGATGTTTACGTAAAATATCCATAAATGAGATATGGTTGGAACTAGAAAATGCTGAAAACGGGAAAATATCAGTTTTTTTTACTAAAACTGCTACCTTTTTTTTAAATGTGGTTTTGCGAAAATCCTTCAAAAACGACATTTTTGGGTCCAACCTATTTTGGATAGGGCCACCCAAATCACCAAACAACAAAATACTTGGCCTAGTAATGACGTGGAATTGCTTATGTTTAATAGGAGCTTTTCAAAAAAAAAACTCTGGGTATTTATTTCACGCATACTTTTTCAAAATGTCCTTTGTTTTTATGCATACAGGAACAAATTCGAACTTTTGAAAAATGAGTGAGTGAGTGAGTTAGTGAGTGAGTGAGTGAGTGAAAGATTGAATGGGTGAGTGAGTGATTAAGTGGGTGAGTGAAAGAGTGAGCAAATGAGTGTGTTTATATGTGTGCTAGTTTTATTGTTTGAGATTGAAAAAAACACGCCAAGCTTTGTAAAGAAACGATAAACCATTATTATATTACACCCAAAACTAGGCAGCACTCGTCCGAGAGAATAAAAGCCTCGATCCTAGAGAATAGTGGTATCATTTACGGACACGGGGCTCATCCGCAACAAAAAAAAAAAAAGTTCAACCTTCAAAACAAAAAACAAAAAGACTAGGGAAATCGAACCTGAGACCTTTGACAGACTAGCCCAATTACTTAATTGCCTCGGCTACCATAACTTGGTGACCAAAGAGTGGTCAGAAATCGATGGTTTGGGTTTTTTTTTTTGGTGTTTGAGCCCTCAATATTTTTTTGGGAACGATCCTCTCGACTCTGAATTGTGGGTGCGGGTTTAGTTTTGACCATCGAGGAAAATATTTATCGAGCAAGAGAGGACATCGATGAAAACAGATGTTCATATCATGCATGCGGTGAGGGGGGTCATTGTGCTAATGAATATTATTGCGCGTCAGTATCGCGTGAGCAGCAGTGCCGGGAAGACGGATTTTTGTGGTGTTCTTTTTGTGCTGTATTCGTGATCGTGTTCATGTTGAAAGTCCTCCCCATAGCATCGTAGCTCGGGAGGCATCGTCAAGCCAATGCCTTATCCTACTAACCCAAAAAAAATAATAATCACGTGATGCTTGAATGAGATGCTGTGGATTCAACGGTCTCAAGCGGTATCAACAAGTATATAGCGAAAAACTATGATGAGTCTGCAACTTCAACTATCGGACTTACATTCCTCCCTTTCGTAGAACTGCAGGCTTCTTGGGAGGGCGCCGGTATTGACTAATAAAGTAGGGATCTTCAGAGTTTACACAGTGAACGGATGATTGGCTCCCACTGATCATTTTTGATTCATTGTTTAACTTCAGCTGATCTGTCAATAACGGAGTAGCAGCTCATTGGCAGTCAACCATGCTCATGCTCATGCTCATGCTCATGCAAGAGAGGACATCGAGGAATACAAATCATCGAAGTATTTATGCAGTTTCAAGGGAAATAAGAAACAGCCTAAGGGATCAAAAAAAAAACGAAACTATTGGCACTACGCCCCCCGGGGCATGGCCTTCCTCTAACGTGGGATTTCTGCTCCAGCGCCTCTGACGAGACAGGAGAAACCGGGACCGACGTTTTACTTCACCATCCGATAGAAGCTCAGTGGATAAGGCGGGAATCGAACCCGCGTCTCATAGCATCATCGGGATCGGCAGCCGAAGCCGCTACCCCTGCGCCACGAGACCCACCTAAGGGATCAATGTTAGGTCAATTCTGAAATATTTTTGTGTTTTATTTCACGATCAAAAATTTTAACTTAAATTTTTAGCAATTTCTGGAGAGTAGAGCATCCAATTTCCCGGGGTTACAAAATTCCCGAGAAACGGGAAATTTTCAACAAACTTCCCGGGAAATCCCGGGAAATTTTAAATTTATCGAAAATTGTTCTGATCTTGGTTCTGATTAATATTATTCAAAAAAATCGTACAAAATAGCAACTTAAATGATCAAAATAAGTGTGAGGATCAATTATTGCCTTAACTGCTTGCAAAAACATTTTCATATGTTAATATTCTAAATTTACATGCTATTTCTAAATTTATTTGTATTTTTTGTGCAGTATTATTTTTCTAATCACATAGCAATAAAAGTAGTTTAGACGCTATTTCATAGTAAACCTCTTATGCCCTTGTTAGCTCAGGTGTAAATTCTTAACATTAAGCTATTTAAACTGTTTAAACAAATTTAATCAAATTCTTCTTGTCCCGCCCGTGTGGATCAATCGGACCGCGCACTGGACTCACAATCCAGAGGACGCCGGTTCGAATCCCGCGGCGGGCGCTCTAAAATTCTTTGTGTAAATATGGGTATTCGGCGCCGTCGCTCCGTGCCATACTTTCATACACTTAGGAGCCCAGGGCGGCGAAGTCCTTGTAGATAAAAAGGAAGACACTAGTGGTTGGTACTAGCAATGGTGGCCGACAGCTATAAAGTCAACTTCGTTTTTCGTTCTTCTTGCACAACCCTCTTTGAGACATCAAATGATATTTTTTTCGATTTTCATCCAATTTGGCCATGGTTAACAAAATCGTAAAAAAAATAACTTAATTTGATATTGGCAGAACAGGATTCCTAAGTTTCAAATGATATAACAACAATTTTCGTTTGAAAAACTAACCATATCGTAATTTTTGTTGCTTAACGAATTAACAAGATCCCAGTTGTGAAAGCTTCAGAAACTAATATTATCTGAAATATTCTTTCATATGAAATTTTCAGACGAACTGAAATGTTATAAGAACAGTAAATATAATTGAATAAAATAAAATTGAGTTTTTGCATTATTATTTTTTGTAAAAAAAAATGTGCCAAAAAGTTAGGAATTTTGGGAATTCCCGGGAAATTTACAAATTTCCCGCGAAACGGGAATTTTAAGTTTTAATTTTTTCCCGGGTCGGAAAATGGGACGCTCTACTGAAGCGTTTAAGGTCCATTAATCCAAATTTCCATTTTTTTTTTTTGCGGTTTTGGTGTTTTTGAATACTCCTGACTCAAGGCTGTTTTTAAAACACCCTAAAGCAAAAAAATTAAATTGGATTTTTTGGAACTTTTAAAAAAATTCCAGATTTTGCACCGTTGCAACGCGTTGTTTGGTTGCATTTTAACCCGTTGTTGTAGAGCATTTTGCCCAAGAATGTTGGTATGTATTCCCCGCACGGTTGTTTAGAATTAATCAAAAATGTGTTATTTAAAAAAAAATAGGGAGACTTCGGATTACGTAGAATAATACTCGAATTCAGACAGTCTAAAAACATTTCTCTGTTATGGTTGAGAAATCACAGTTTTCTCTTAGGGGGTACATATTACCCATTCTCCCCCTAACAATCCACGCATTTCCCTAGTAAACTTATCTACAAGTTGTATTCTCGTAAAATGAAACTTTAAACACTAAGAAATCTCAGAAGCAAATTTAATTAAATTGAGAAATTTATATTTGAAATTGTCGATCAAATCGATATTCAAATTGCAAATTGGCCAACTTTATATTTTCAATTTCCTCCATTAAATCCATATCCATATAATCCATAAATTTCGCATAAATTTTAAATATTTTCAAACGACCTCAAACATGCTAAATATGATTATCAACGCAGGAAAAGGTATTTCAAATGGTTTTGAATTGATAAAACTTCTATTTCCATTAAAATTTAGAAGTTTTTTGAAAAAATATTTGGCTTGCCCTTTGATTTTTCAAGCCGGAGGTGGTGACATAAAGTTTGAAAAATATTAGCAATGGTCTAAGCAACCAAAGGTATTATTGAAAAAATCGAAAAGTTGTGAAATTGGCAACATAAAAAGTAACAAACAATTAAATTAAAAAAAAGATGATTCCTGAAAAAGTTGCTCATCCAAAAACTGATTTTGATTTTTTTGGGTTTTCCATGCATTTCAAAACAACTATTTAAACCAAATTTCGAGATAAGCTGAATATTCAGAGCTTTAGTAAGCCCAAGTTAAATTGATTCAGAGGCAAACTTTGTTTTGCAGAAGAATCCAAATCAACAATTGTGATCTATTTTGCAAGAACAGACCCATTTTTTTATAGCGTGTATACTGCCCATGTTCGCATAAATGTCCCATATGCAAAAATAGCAAGCTGAGAAAAACGCATTTGAAGTTTGTCCCATACATAAGGCTACGAAAAAACTGGATTTCCTCCTGATTTCTAGAACAAAGTACTGGATGTTATAGGCTCTTTTGAAAGAGCACACAATTTTGAACCAAACTGCATCAATAACTCGAAATCGATGAAAATGCATATGGGACATTTATGCGATCAGGGGCAGTATAGTATACAATGTATAAAAACTGATGATAAAAATGGCTTCTTTGAACTTAAGGAGTGGATAGAGAAGCATTAGAAGAAAAAAAAACAAAAAAAAATAGGTTAATTGTAAGGAGAAAATTTATATCTTTCATACTTTCAAATCTAAACATTAGCAAGGAACTCGCAAAATTGTTCTATAATTTCATGATATCAAAACACTACTCTCAGTACTACAGATTAAATATTTCTCGATAGCGGAAAAGCATGCCAGCAACACTCTCACGGAACCCCACAAAGATGTTGGCACGTAAAGTACCGTAATGTTTCGTGCAAATTTGTACCATTGAAATACCTGAAAGCCCGAATGCCGATGGCGATGTTTTTTTTTGCTCTGCTGTGAATACTGTTGCCTTACACGAGAACTTTTCTCCTACAATTGACCGAAGGAACGGCACGTTCGGAGATTTTCCCCGCAGCAAACATCCCGTACTTCCTTATCCGGTCGAGCAGTACACTCGTACAAACATACCGCACAAGTACACCATGCTATATGCTAACTGGTGTGTAAAGTCAGGAAGCGGCAGCAGCAAAAAAAGCTCTGAGCCGATAAGGCACTAACAAAAGCTCTATCGCTGGGGCAGTCCAAAGTCTGCGTGAAGGAATTCCACTTGAATCGCACACAAACACACACACAAAGCATAATCACATTTGTTGGTATTAATTTCTTTCCGCATGCTTTGAAAATTTTCCACTTTTCCCGGCTTTCAAAGGCGGAAAATGCTTCTGGTAGAAGAATGGGTGGGGGAAGGGGGATGTGATTCGTGTAAACAGACCTGCCTGGCTTGTTTTTCTTGATTTTTGTTGTTTTTACTTTTTCTTGTTACGAAGGCTTTCAACATACAATCGTTTTGCAATTAGTCGGATTGAATTAGATTGCGGGAATGGTAAACATGGCATTTTGAGGGGTGATTTGAACGAGGTTGCGTTGCGAGGAGGCATTTTGAGCTTTTCGTGGTATTCTGTGATAAGGAACGTAGAAAAAGCTTTTTCACAGAATTCTTGAATATTTTGGGTTTGAATTTCCACCATTCGTGAATTTTCTCTATAAATCTGTATATTGAAGTTAATTTACTGACATCAGGTGATTTTCGCTCCACTAATGATGTAAAGTAGGAGGAACCCGTTCCAGAAATCAGCGCCCAGATTTCCATCTTAACGGCATTTCCGCATCGAATCGGGGCTCATTTTTTATGAATTTCCATCGCCGCGCCTGCAGCATAATAAAAAGAAACACTTTTTTTCGAAAAATAATTGGTACTTTGCCCGAACACAACAAAAGCAGCAAAAAAAAGCACCCCAACGGCTGATGCAGCTCCGAGTTCAGAGCGCCCCGCGTTATTGTTATTTCTCGAGGTGTGCTATTACAAGTCATTAAGGCGAGCAGAACAGAAAATCGGTGTTTTTAGCATAACCAGTAGCAGTGCAAGCCAGCCAGCCAGCAAAAGCACAAGCATATCGTAATAGTAATTTTATCCCCGCTAAATTGTGCAGAAAACTACAATTTTTCCCTCCACTCGCCGTTTGGATGGGGTTCTCCGACGAAGGGGTGCTTGCAATTTTCCACCGTTTTTATTCACTCGCTGGCACTTGGGCTGAGGCAGAACAGCGATGTTTGGAAATTGGGCCAATCGACAGTTGGTACAAAAAGTTTTTAAAACATGATGTATAGCCAAAATTTTATGTCATTTTAAGCTTTAAAATCCTTACAATCACGATTGTCCGAGCTCCTAAGAAACCTTCAGGAATAATAATAAGAATAATGTAATAAGAAAAAAAAATGGTTTCACTCTAAAAAATACCTTTTTTCAAATTAACATTCTATTACTTGAAATTGAATTCTCAAAAACAAAATGTTTAAATTTCCGAAAAATATTTATATGCCATAGAGAATAATGGGGAAAAAAAAAAGTCGCCGAGTTTTAATATTTGAAGAAATAGTGACTTAAACATTTTTTGAATTCGTGCACCGTTTTCATGTAACGAGTACTTTCAGGATAAAATTATCGAAAAATTGTAAATTTTCAATTAAATAATATGTCATGAAAGAAAAGCACCCCTGCAAAAAAAAAGTTTTTGAGCAGCTGTGAAAATTTCCTACTAATTTGTGAGATACAGTCTCTTAAATTTTAAAATTTGTAAGAAATCAGTATTATCTGTGTATTTACAGATTACTAGATTATTCAAAATGTTGTAATCGAGTCAGATATTTTTGGCATTTTTTGAATATTTAAATGAATGTTTTGGAGAAATATTCTTGTGAGTATTTTTTTTTAAATGTTTTCAGGGACCACAAATGCATGCGGTATTTAAATTCTAAACACTATTGAAATAATTTTATAAAACTATAAAAAACAAAAATTCCAACTGATGACACCTCAGAAACTATTGATACGATTTCAATGCAGAAAAAATATTTTTTTGTGAAATTTTAATACTTTTATAAAATTATTTCAATAGTGTTTAGAATTTAAATACCGTATGCATTTGTGGTCTGAAAAAAACACATAAAAAAAATGCTCACAAGAATATTTATACAAAAATTTTATTAAAATATTGAAAAAATGCCAAAAATATCTAATTCGATAACAACATTTTCAATAATCTATTGAAAATATACAGTATAAGTTGTTGCTCTAATTCAGACGTTAAATTATATTCAACAATTGGGACATAATTGAAACTTGGCATCAATAAATTGGTATCAGAAATATATATTCTAAATAATTATTAAACTTGAAAACATGCAAAATTGATGTTTGTCATAACCAACAACACTTTTAAATTTTGTCATTTTATATTCATTAAAACACAAAAGTAAAATAAAATTTCCACCCAAAACAATTTTTAAATTAACCGTTCAACGATGAAAAATATAAAATTTTGCAGAAAATCTATTGTTTTCTAATTCATGATCTACAAAAAGCAGAAATAAAAATTGAGCACATCGGGAAAAAGCCGAGAATTAGATTCCACCGGGAAAAAACCGGAAAACTCGGGAATTCAACTGACAAACCAGGAAAATATGTGTTTAGTTGAAATGAATTCATTATGCTACTTCTTTATATGAATATTATATTAATTAATAGAAATGAATTATTCGAGAAAACCATGACATTGGGTAATGGACTAAAGCTACTTGACTTTGGTGTGTTTTCTTCTGTTGAGTATTCTATGATTTTTTTTATCTCTAGCGAAATCTTTAAAAAATAATGAGAGGCCAGATTACCCATAAATTTAATTATCAATAGATGCATCAAATCTCGAAAAACCTTTTATAAATTCAATTAACACAATAGACAACTGAATAAAATCAATATATTTATTTTGTAATAAATTTAATTGCTATTTTTTAAATAATTGAATACAATCATACAATTTTTACTGTACAACATTAGGAGGAATTTGAAAGAAAAAAACAGATTTTGTTGACTATTTTTATATATTATTATTATTTTTAGAAAAAATCGCTATGATAATTTCATAATTTTATTAATAGATAATTTATCAGAAATCCAGAAAAAAAACCATTCTTCAATAATAAAAATCAGATTTGAGTTCATTTTTTTGGTTTTCAAATATCTGAAATATTTGGAATTAAATATATTGGAAATATTTCATTATGTAACTTTAAACTGTAAAATAACTATCAAAACCAGTTTTACATGTTTATGCAATGCCATAACCTTAAAAAAAGTTAAAATTATCTTCTTCTACTTTCAAAAAAAACATCACTTTTTATGCAAACAATCACTTTTAGCTGTACGAAACATAAAAACAAAAATTAAGTTTTTGATGAAATTCAAGCGAAAATAGCAAATTTTGACTTTTGACGTTTTCTGAAAAATACGATTTGTTAAAAAAAAGTGCATCACTGCCATGTGATTTTTAACCATCTCGTGTAATAAAAAAAATCACAACTCGTGTGAAAAAAATAAAAGAGGGTTAAGCCAGTTAGTCTGTAATAATTACTTTAAAAAAATAAATGAAAACAATAAAAAAATTAAAACATTCTATGTTTTGACGAAAAAATAAATTTCTTTGCATTCTTTGAAAATTCACTAAATTGATAATATTACTAGCTTAAACATGATTATAAACGCAGGAAATGCAATTTAATTTGTTTTGATCTGTTTTCACTCAGAATTTCTTTGATATTTTGAAAAAATATGATTTGCCAGCTATTTTTTATATCTGATTTTGAAAGGGTAGTTTATCATAAAAACTTTCCAGGAAAAGTATTTTTAGATTCGGGATCAAATCGTAAAAATATAATCTGATAGCAAAATGAAACAAAAAAATGAAAATGTAAGATATAAACGTTATACATAGAATCAGAATATTCTTGATAAATTGATCATTTAAAAAAGAAACATTAATCTAAAACTTATAAAAAAACCAGAAAAAAAACATCAAAGATAAATATCCTTGACAAAAAACACAAATTGATATTTTTTCACCAACAATGTTTGAACTGAAATAACCGTAAAAAAACATACTATCTATCAAAATGCTATTTGGGGCCTAGATTTATCAGTTGAACAATTCTCAATTTTTCTTGACAAGCCATCATCTTAGTTTTTTTCTGAAATTTGGAATATTTTATTTTTAAACAATTTGGAAAAATATGTTTTGTCTAAAGTTAACCAAAAACTGAAAATTAAAAAAAAATAAGTTTGGATAATTTTCTAATGTTTCCAATTTTCTAAGGTAAGTAATTTTCCAACCCATCCTGTACTGCATTCTTGCTCACATTTTATGCGTTCACTATGGCGCTCATTAATTTTTCAGCCTCGGTGTGGTTTTGACCTTCTTGAAGCTTGGCCATACACTTTACCGACAGTTTCTCCTGCTGCAGCTGGAAAAAAACGCCATGAAAAAAAGACCTGATTTTCTCATAAAAGCTACCGGCGTCTGCCATAGTAACGAATGCTAATTGGCGCGGGGATTTGAGAAAATAAAGGCTAGCAAGTTGATTGTAGGGCAGAGGTGGGTTGATTGCATAAAAATATTATTTTATATTTTTTTGCAACTGAGAATTTACCCCACCTTCCCGTAAACGAGCTGAAAATAAAACCTAAAATAGTAAAATGAGACTACTCAGAACACTAACCGCCACCACCTTCATTGCTGTAAGTACAAGAAATTGGTTTTAATACAGGGGGGGTGGCGCTTCTTTGCATCAAACCAGAGAGAGCTGCTGCGAGGGCAACCTCGTCAGAGCTGTTCCCTTCAACGTCGACACGATGCAAAAGGGTCCTGGACAGGTTCTCGTTTCACGGTCCATTCACAGGTGTTAAAATCCCTGGAAAATAACTAACGATGCGACGCGACGTCGCTGTAAGTAACGTCTAATGAGGATCGTTCTGATGAAGAAGTGGAAGAGAGCGAGGTTGTTTTATATTACTAAAGAGATGGAATTATTAGTGGCTGCTTTTTGTGGTTGATTAACTCTTTGGAATATTTTAAACTACTGGAAATGAAGAATGCTTAAAATTTAAGTGTTCAGACTGATATAAAGATTCTAAATAGGAGTCGAAATCAGTATTTCTAGATTAAATTTTCAAAACAACCTATCCCTCATGGGTTTCCTATGCAGATAGGGCCTTTTGAAAATTTAATCGAGATTTCTCCTAAATATCGGCAAAAACCTCAAAAACAACAAATGATATGTCGGTCTGGTCTTACCTTTTTCGAAACAAAGATTACCTCAATCCTTATGAACTTTTATCAAACTTATGAATGTAAAAAAGACGACAACGAAGAAGGAGTTTTGGGGGCGTCACTCGAAGCCAAACAACGTTTATTTTTGTTACATTAGCGGTGATAAAAGCACAAAAACCATCCGTAAGATTTCTCCTTTTGAATAAAATCAAGTTTTTCTTGCGCCACTCAAGGGGAGGTAGGGTACTCGTGGTAATTAAATCTTTGTTTTTGGTACACTTTTCCCTCAGTTACATCTGGCAACACGTACTTTTCCGCCGGTGGTTTCGTTTTTTTCTTCATCTGAGGCCATTATAACTGAATTATACTTCGTTCATTAAAGAAATGTGCCACTTTTCTCTCCCTTCCAAGGGGGTGCTATCTCACACTTTTTTCTTGAATTTTCTTCTCGAGACAAGTTGTCCTTTTTCTTCAAGGGGAAAGATTTTAATGTATTTTGAAGAAATGAAACAAAGATGGAGATTATTGGGTGCCAAAAAAGCAGAACAACAAAAAAAGTCAGCCAACCAGCTCTGAAGGATGAAAGACAAGCGAGCTGCAAACGTTGTCGTTTTGGGATTGTTCTGATTCTGGTCTGGTCCTGGTCTCGACATCTGAAATTGGATTAATATCTTGGGGGGTCTGGATTTGTTGTTTCGCTGAGACTGACAAATTAATGCTTTGGTGAGGGTGATGGAAATTGATTCATCACCAGATAACTTATTGGAGCTAAATAATTATTTTTTATGCGATTTATTTATAACTTTTTGCAAAAACCTTTGCCAAAATAAGCTTTAAATATTTTTATTAAATTGTTGAAATAATGTATGATTCTAGGACATTTTGTAATTTCTCTACACTTCGAACAAAATTAAACATTATTACTCTTGGCGCTGATGTAATGAAATTTCAACTAATGCATTTTTTATTACTGTTGTATTATTTTTAATTGTTTGTCTTTACAACTTTTTGATTTTTTTGCATGTTAACACTGGAACGCCCAACGCATGTCCAACTTACACGGACGCCCAAGCCTCCCCAAAAAACGGCTACTCTAACTCGCTGGTTCTCGGGCATAACTCAACCAATCGGGACGATTCTTGTTTCCAGTGATTTGTAAGAATGTCTAGATGATCCTAAAATTTTGTAGAACTTGATTTGATCAAATCTGTAATTTTTGCGACCGAAAACTTCGTTCCACCTTTTTTCAAAAGGACTGCCTCCGCAGAATTTTTGGGGATTTTTTTACAAGCGAAAAAAAAAGTTGGAACGATGTTTTTGATCGCAAAAATTACAGATTTGATCAAATTAAGTTCTGCAAAGTTCTATAATCATCTAGACATCTTAACAAATCACTGGAAAGAAGAATCATCTTGATTGGTTGTGTTATGCCCGGGAACCATTGAGTTGAATTTACCGTTTCAACTATTTTGGAGCCTTGGGCGTTGGAATGTTAAAAATTTTAGATATTTTTCAAACTTATGGCAATATTTACTTTTATAATATCATAAGCATTCTCGTCAGGATTTTTCTTATAAATCTTGGCTTTCATAATAAGCTTTTGTCATGGTTGTCCTTGTATCAAAAATGACCAAATCTATACGTATTTAAGACAACAAAGCGTTTTTGAGTATCTTCGATCAGCAGCTCAAAATTGCAAGTGTCGATTAGATTTGTTAAGCAAAATAAGACTATTTCATATTTTAAAGGGTAGGTGCAAAGTGCTTTTTACATTGTCAAATTTGCAGAATATGAATTAATTCATGGAATTTCTCTGTTACGCCTGATCTCGATCTGATTTCCAAAATTAAAAAAAAAATCAAGAAGCCCAAAAGTACAGTTATTTTTTTTGCTTTTTCAGCCGAATTTTAATTAATATTTATAAAATACAAAAATAAAAATAAATATAAATATTTAATAAAGGTTGCGTTCGAGACGTCGTGCGGTGCGGTTCGCTTTGAAGCTTGTGCTTGTGAGGACTTGAATGTCGGTAGTTTTAGGCGTGAAATCGTCTTGAAAAGTGGTTAGGATTATCCTGAAAGTGTTCTGTGTCTTATGTTGCGTGATAAATGTAGACATTTTCTTGAATTTACCGGGAAATTTGCATTTTTTATCAAGTTTTGTGATCGGAGACGGCAATTTTCCGCGTTGCTTTGGGGGAAAACAGTCTTCAACGTGGTGAAAAAATCACACGCACACAAAGATCGGCAATAGTGTATAAGTGTGATGCAATCAAGTTTGTCACTGGAGGAAAAGAGAAAGAGTATGGATTGCTTTCGTCAAAAATTTTGACTCAAAATCGATCGCGCGTGTTTGAGTGTGTAAACGAAAGGAAAAAATACCCGTGTTAGTATGTGTGCTGTGCTGTGGCAGTCGGAAATCATCGGGTGTCATCGCAGCACCGAGCCTCTCATGCCGACTTCTGGTGGAGAGTGAGAGTTGATGACGCAGGCGTTTCGTCATCGTCATCGCTAGCCGATTAGCTGAGTTGCTGAGCAAGAGCGGGGCAACATCATGAGTGTGAAAGGAACAGCCGTTCGTGTTACTTTGTGCGCTTTTGTGCTTTTGTGTTTTGAGCGTGGCGCAACCTCCAAAAAGGTGGCAGTGCTACCAGTTGAGTCCAGAATTCTAAATCTGGAAAAAATAGTGTTAATTGTAAAAATTAACAATACTGTTTTTTTTTTTAATATTGGTGAACGACGTGCTCTGCCAATTGTCAACTCGTAAGCGAATTTTCAGTGAAATAACAGGAAAAATATTGTTTACAGTCACAAATATTTCGACCCTAGGAAAAAAGAGTATTTCTCGAGTTTTTTTTGAAAAGGTCCTATAAACAAAATTTGGATTTTTTGCTTATTGGGTGTTTTTAAAACCACCAGTCAGGGGTATTCAAAAACACCCAAAAAGCAAAAAATCAAAATTTTGTTTATTGGACCTTTTCAAAAAAAAACTCTAGATTTGAATGATAACGTTACAGAGCATTGAATGGATTAATAATTTGGTGAGGCAATTCTAATTACATGCTTTTCTTTCAGGACTTTTTTCGCCGGTCATATTTCTTCGCTCGATATTGATAACTTCCTTTAATCACATATTTTCGCGTTTTATTCAATACTAAACAGTAAATTCGAGTTTATAATGTTAGATTTTTTTTTTGCTGTTTCAATTACCGTTACCTTTTTAATTTCAATATTTGGCAGTCATATTTTTCAAAATATTTTGATAAAACAGGTAGATTTTCTGTTCGGTCGGCTGTTTGAGTTTAAAATTCTGTCATCTATTAAATCATGCTAAATTGGCATTCCACGTAAAAAAATATCAAATATTAATTAGCCAACTTGCATCCCCAAACACCTGATCGTTTGCTTTTAATTTCAAAATAACATATATATCAGTTTAAATTTTATTCTTTTCCTCGGAACAGCCGGCTGTGCGAGTTTAACCAAAAACAAAATTTAAACCACTTTTTATCAACCCGCAATACCTTTCGAGGTATATCCTAGGGTCTTACCTTTCTACTAACATTGAGTCCAAAACCTCCCTACAAACATCTATACCACTAAGGTGACGCAGGGATCCTTGCGCACTTTAGATAGGTGTTTACTAACATTCCTTCCGTTCCCCAAAGGATAGCTTAGACCCGGCAAGGACCCCCTTATGCCCTGGGCTGTATTACACACTCATCAAAAGATGAAAACATGGTATCTCCTGTGTTGGATTATTGTTCCGGATGAGGGTCTAACACAACCACACCAAACAGTGGGATAAGCGTTGTGGAGCCATCCGTGGATAGGGCGTCCTAAAATGCTAATGCTAATGCTAATGCTAAATATAAATATTTAATAAAATTACAAATTTAATTTAATGTTTTTGTCCCTCGTCTGTTGTCGAGGTCGAGCGAGGGAACAAATTTCTTGCCTGTTTATCGCAAATTTAAAGCAAAAATTAATGCTACTATCTAAAAATTTCAAAATATCAAAGAATTTATGAACATTTTTTTTAACTTTAACGTTTTTTTACCGATCCCAAAATTCAAAATCTGAAAAAATAATAAAAACTCTATATTTGAATTAAAACATACAAATAATTATCAGTATAAAACCGATAAGACCGATTCTTTGGCTCCTTTTCAAAAAAAATCCCATTTTCTTTCAGCGTTTTGGCTGTAGTGGCAAAATAAAAGAAGAAACCCCCCAATGTTATTACATATTTGAAAAGATAATTGATTTTCCTACAAAGCAATATCATGCAGAATGAACCATATAGTACCTGTGCTTTCCCTGAAATAAAAATATAGCGTGACGGGACAACATCGTAAAACTGGACTTTTAAAAGGCACACTACCAAAATCGCTACAGTTTTGCCAGTTTGATTTTTAAAAACTTTTGCTCTTCTACACATTATCACAAATTAAAAAACTAATCTTTTGCTGCTTGAACTGAACGAATTGGCTGCAATTTGAGTTTTTGCCAGCCATTTCTTTTCGTGACGGGACAACGAAAGGAGCAGATTTATGAAAAACTCCTCTCCCATTCAATGGCTTTCAGACCATATTTGGTCAATATTTTTGGCTTTTAAGGTAAGAAAACGCATTTAAAGCACATTGCAATTATTGGATCATGATAAAAATGAAATCTTTCATATTAAGAATCACATTGAAAATTGAAAAAAGTGACATTTTAGTGTAGCTTCGCTAAGAATCGGTCATAATACTATTTTTTTTTCAAAAAATATGTTAATTTTAGACAGTATTTTTTTTGGGGAAATTTTTAAGGAGGGGGTCAAAACATTTTTTTTTATAATACACAGATAAAAAAATGATGGTAATGTTCATCAGGACATGGTGACAGATTTTGTGTCAAAATATGTGTTATATTTCATGAGAAACTGGTGAATTTTCATCAGTTTTTGATGAATTTTCATCAGGTTCACATTTTTATGCATTTTTTTCCGTAAAATTACTAACAAAAAGAGGTAATATTCAACCAAGCAAATTTTCAACCTTCCAAAATTCAACTTTTTTTCTGTGTACTTCTAACAAAAAATTTGCAAATTATTAATTAATCAATAAAATACAAATATTTTTTTCCTATACTTTAAGGTTTTGTATCGATCTGTGGTACCAAAATTCAAAATTTGTAAAAAGATGGTAAAGTCTTTATTTGATTTAAAATGCATAAACAAGCGTTATAGATGCATTGTAAACAAAATTACAATCGATTTCACAAGTTTTTTCAACGACAATTTAAATTTTTATCATTGACAACATTGTTGTTCCCTCTTTTTCCATTGTTTTAGGATACTTGAAGGGAGTGGGAAGAAAAAAAATAGAATTAGAAAAAAGAGGCAGAATAGTATACTGCTCTTTTTTTCATGCGTAACAAAATTGCTTAAAAATTTGGTGAAATCCATCCATTAGTGCTGTTTGGGTTACACTTAGAAATCTTCAATTTTATTATGTCTTTATTTTAAGTGGCAGTATCTCTCAAAAGAAAATACCAATCTTCATTATATCTTGGTCAAATTAATTGGGCTTAAAAAAAGTCGAAATATGCAAAAAAAGGTTTTAGTCCAGTAAAAAAAACGGATCCAATTGATGTTTACCTCAGACACAGACAAAGACAATGTTGATCGCATTATTTAATATTTATGCGTCGTACTCTCAATTTTTTTAACCTTAGTTTTTCCGTCTTGAAAATATCTAGAACACGTGTTTTTTTCACTAATTGGGTCCTAAAATTAAGCTGTAATTTGAAATATTATTGTTCACAACGATAAAGATTATTTTTCTGAGTACAATGACCCTTTGTACGACCGCAAAAGAATTAAAATTGAATTTTCAATCAATTTTTAAAAAATAACATCTCGGCCCTTCTTGACAGAAAAGTTCCTACGTGAAAGCTTTTTCCAAGGGGATCCATCGAAAAAATGTTGTCTTGTTTTATTTTTTTGCATCAAAATCTAGAGTTTTTTTTTTTTTGAAAAGGACCTATAAACATGTGAAAGACAATAGTTTATAGGACCTTTAAAAAAAACTCTAGAAATGTAAAAAAGTTATCAGAAATGGTTTTTAGTCGTGTTCTCTACCGTTGTACATAAAAATTTACTTTAGGACCCTATTGCGCTGAAGTGTCTTTCTCTGAACATACAAAATATATTTTAAAGCTGGCATCATTTTTTAGCAGGAACCATTATTAACTCTATGTTTTGTTACTTAAGGAGGTATCAGGCTACGGCAAACAAACTCGCACTTTTTGCCAGTTTGTCTGTTTTGTTTGGTTGCCAGCATTTGTTTGCAGAAACGACAAACTGTCAAACACGAAAAAAGCGAGTTTGTTTGTTTGTCACAGTCTGTTACCTCCTTTACACTCACGAAAAAACAACAAACACGACGTTATATTAAAATAAATATTTTTTTAAAACAATTATACCATTGAAAATATTTTTCAGCGCAGAAAAAAAACTCGCCAAACATAATTTCCAAATCCCCTCTACCAGAAACCGACTAAAACTCCACTTTTGTGTGATGTAATCAATCTCGACCGCCAGAACGCAATCGCGATATATCACGTTCTAGATTTCATTTCCAAATCTTTCTATGCATAAATTTCCGATTTCCTGTCTTCCGGTCACGCACCTTCCCGGAAATGGGACACCCCCACCGTCCGTGGACGGTCCCAGTTTTTGATAGGTTCGGTTCGCCACGTGCACTCCCACACACACACACACAATCAATTGTTTCAATTAACGTGCTCACAATAAAGTGGAATTTATGGGAGGAAATTTTCCGTTCCATTAATTAGGAAAATTTGTTCTGTTCTCTCCGCAGAAAAACTCCAAGCAAAGTCCCCGGTGGCAGCACGGCGCAGGAGGAGGCGGAGGAGGAGCTGGCGCGGGAGGCGTTCCGGCGAGCGCCACGGGCGGACTCGGTTCCCAGGGCGGTCATCATCATGGTGGGGCGATTGACGGAAAATCCGACCCCTCCGAGGACGACAGGGGCGATCCGGACGTGATTCCGGCGCAGTTCGGTGAGAAGATGATTTAGATTTCTGTTTTTCTTTTCTTTTTTTGGGTTTCTGGTTTTGTGGTTTCGATTTGTGTCGTCTTGAGTTATTTGTTTTCCGTTGATTGACTTTGCGTGAGCAAATATTGATGGAATTTTCGTTGATGTTTTTTGCAGTTTCCAATGATGGGGAAGATTCCAGCTTCAATTCGTCCAAATGGCCTAACGGGAGCTATGTAAGTATTTATTTGTTTGATACTGAAAGCATTTAAAAATAGCGAAATGCTCGATATTTTCTGCATTTTTTTGTAATAAAACAAAATTAAAACTCTAATTTTGACGTTATTTTATGCTTTTTGAAGTCTCAAAAATAAAAACCTTAATAAAAAGCAGGTGTTCATCATTCTGTACCGAAAAAAAATTAAATAATTACAACTTCAGAAAAAAAAAAACATAAAAAAAACTTTTTGTAATTTTTTTCTATTTCCCGCTCTCGACAGCACATTAAAATCGAAACAGAGAACTCACTGTAAAATAAATCCTATAATACAGAGTTTTTTCCCTTTTATTTTTTTTTGAAATTTTTAAAGGGACTACAAAATGTTTTTTTGGTCCAAAGTTAGTTTTAAAGAAAGTTTTGATCTGAAGTCGGATTTTTGAAATAACAGAATAGTACTGGCCTGAATATTTCTTAATCCAAATATTAAATTCAGAGTATAATAAGTTTTTGAAAGTATTTTGTAACGTTTCGTCAATCCTTGGATATGCGTGTAAAGTCAAATTTTGTTGTCGTTTGGCAAATATTACAAATAATTCGAAATAAAAATGGAATAATTTGTATTGTGTGTCTTGCAAGGTTTTGTTTTTGTTTCAATTTAAAATCCACTGTTTGAATATCAAAACAAAAAATGTGGTAAAAACGCAACACATGAAAAAAAAGGTTTCCAGAAAAATATGAAAGCGCCAAACCTGCAAAAAAATATGATTGGAGGTTGTTAGACAGACTTAGAGCAATCGAATAAATTGAATTATAACTCCATTCAAAGGCTGTTTTTCAGAATTGCAAAAATGTTCTATTGAACTCGTTGCAAAACTAGATTTTTTCAGCCCTCGCCGTATTTATAAAACTCGGGCAACCTCGTTGGAATAATTCCGAGCAGGGGTAAATAACACGGGAATACCAAATTTTGGAATTACTTGGGCAAATAACAGAGACCAAAATGTGCCATTTTGGTCGCTGGTATTTGCACAAGTAATACCAAAATTTTGTATTTTCATGCCATTTTTTAGTGCAGCAGTTGCAGTTAGTGAAAAAACAGAAATAATCCATATGCAACAGCCAAATCCACTCACCTGCTAATTTCATGTTGTTCTTAGTGATATACGTCACCACATCGAATGCATTTGTCATTGATGAACGGCCTGTGCTTGAAGTTCTTGAAGCTTCTGAAAATTAACAAGATTGAAAAATAAGTGTTATTAAAATTAAACTGGATTGGAATTCACAAAAAATCAATAATCTGTCGATTGACGCGTTTTTCAAAGTAAATGGTTATCCCGACTTAGAGAAATTTCAAAGATTTTTTAAATTTTCTTAGTGGGTATATAAAAAAAATGAATATCAGCTTTAACATTTTTGGTTTTCAAGTCATTTTAGCGTAAAATTAATTTTCTTGTCAAAATTGGTCAAAAATTGGAATTTGAAAAAACACTTTAATACCAAAATAATACCAACATGTGGTATCCTGACTTAGAAAATGTTCCACAATTTGAAGTCATTCCTTTAGGGGGTATATCAATAATGTTAAAAATCAAGTTTGAAATTTCCGGTTTTCAATTAAAGCATTCGGTTTGATACATCATTTTAGCGTAAAATTAATTATTTTGTAAAAATTGGTCAAAATTTTCCCATAGTTTCAGAGGAATTTGATAAAATACTGTAATACCAAAATAATACCAAAATGTGGTGTCCGACCTTTGACAAATTCTGCAATTTTGCAATATCAAAACAATACCTTAAATTGGTATGATACCAAATTTTGCTTTTTCATAATCCTCAAGACAAATTTTAAAGGATCCAGGAATACCAAAAGTTGGTATTGATACCGGAGAAAGGTATTGTTACGCATTTTCCTTGTTATTTACCCATGCTCGGGATGTATAACTCGTACTGAAAAAATCTTCTTTTTGCAACTTGTTGCATAAACTACTATTTAAAACCAACTTTTTACCTTCAAAAAGCATTAAAAAGAAGAATAAAATATTTTTGAATTTTCAAAGTTTTCACTTGTTTTATTCGCCAATTAAAAAAGGAATAAACTTTAGTCATGTTTTAAGAGCGTGTCCACGAACAGGGCATACCCCTTTGTATGGGACGTCGTTTGGACCTCACCAAACTGCCTGAAATTTTCAGAGGTTGTTTGTACATATAAAACTAGCATCTGGACAAAATATGAGCACTCTAGGTCAACGGGAAGTGGGGCAAATCGGGACACAAAGTTTAAAGGTTCAAAAACGTCAAAAATCTTAAAAATGCTATAACTTAGGCAAAATTCAATTTATTTTCAAAATTCAAAATGCATCTGAAAGGGCTTAAAAAATGCAACAAAATGCAGGTAAAAGCATCCCAATTGGTTAAATCTAAAGGGAGTTATTGGCATTTTAGTGAAAAAATAGCATTATTTTCAAACTCAAATAAAAAAGTGTTCCATCCAGATATCAACTCGGTTCGACCTGCAGCTTATAGGGGACATCTGGGACTACCATTTGAGACTGAGAACGCTTTGGGTAAGGCAGTTTAACATATTAAATAGACACTTTTACTTTTAGTGAAGTTTTTGGTTGTAAATTTTTGCTCGGGGGACCCCTTAGATCCCATTTTCTGATGATAATTTTATCATATTCGTGTTCCTGAGACAATTTCACAATAGAAATATGCATAAAAATGTTTATTTTCATCCATTTTAACCGTTTAAAAAATGAAACTTGAAAAAAATGATGAAGCTGCTTTTTTTCTGGTGTCATCTAGTATCCTTGGAAACGAGCTTGATTTTCAATAAATGTGAATCGAAGATTTTTTTTACTTTCATTTTTTAAAGGGTTAAAATGGATCAAAATAAACATTTTTATGTATGTTTCTATTGTGAAATTGTCTCAGGAACACGAATATGATAAAATTATCACCAGAAAATGGGATTTAAGGGGTCCCCCGAGCAAAAATTTACAACCAAAAACTTCACTAAAAGTAAAAGTGTCTATTTAATATGTTAAACTGCCTTACCCAAAGCGTTCTCAGTCTCAGATGGTAGTCCCAGATGTCCCCTATAAGCTGCAGGTCGAACCGAGTTGATATCTGGATGGAACACTTTTTTATTTGAGTTTGAAAATAATGCTTTTTTTTCACTAAAATGCCAATAACTCCCTTTAGATTTAACCAATTGGGATGCTTTTACCTGCATTTTGTTGCATTTTTTTCAGATGCATTTTGAATTTTGAAAATAAATTGAATTTTGCCTAAGTTATAGCATTTTTAAGATTTTTGACGTTTTTGAACCTTTAAACTTTGTGTCCCGATTTGCCCCACTTCCCGTTGACCTAGAGTGCTCATATTTTGTCCAGATGCTAGTTTTATATGTACAAACAACCTCTGAAAATTTCAGGCAAATTGGTGAGGTCGATGCGAGATGGGTATGCTTTGCTCGTGGACTCGCTCTTAAACCACAAAATAAATTGAAGTATTTTTATGTTCCTAATTATACTTTGACACACTTTGTTGCTACTTTGAAGCTAATGGTTTAAGACCTACAATCTATATACAAAAATGTTTTAAAAAAAAACAAAAAATGGAAAAAAATTCTGAAAATTATCAAGAGATGATATTTTGAGGTTGCATAATAGGCTTAAATATTAATAGAAAACAAAACCTTAACAAGATAAATGCTGGTGATAATATTGAAATTAATTAAGTCATTACATTTCACAAGAGAATGACCTCATAAAATCTAGAAAAAATAAAATAAAACAGGGTATCCATAACTCTGTTATTTTTTTAATCAAACGAAAACAATATTTATCAGTTTCTCGGGATAAATCATTTGTGCAAAAGTTGGCTATTGAAAAATATTGTGTAGTGTCCAGATAAAATTATCAATAATAATTAACCGTGTTCGGTAAAACCGATTGAATATGATCGGGATGAACTCGCAACGATCGAGTGAGATCGGGAACGATCGTGCGAGGTCGTGCAGGTATAAAAAGGCATTTTTATTTAATAAAAGATTCATTCGAATCTAGCCGTCAGCGAGTACGGAGACAGTATAATTCGATATTTAACTTAATCCTAAATCCGAGTCTTAAAACTATTTCCTAATCCCTATTTAAACTTATAAGAAGTTTACGCGAGTGAGTAAGTATATTAAAAGTGGCGACGAGTGAAAACGTTGAAAACGCGGAACGCGTCGTGCAGTGATTTATGGTTTAACGCAATTTGTGGTTGCAGATTTTAGGCGGAGAGGTTCAAACGGATCTAATTAGTCCAGAGTGAACAGACGTGAGTATTAAGTGACCTGCGAGAACCGTAGATAGTCTGTAGTTAGCGATCTTAAACAGCTATTGCACGGAGATTCCTCGATTAAGCGCATATTGAAATTTTTGTGAAAACCCATCTCTTCATACCGATCACGTGATTAGCAGACTCCATTTTGTAACAAATCTTTTGTTCTATTCACAGCCGCACACACGCACCAGCCGTCCCAAGCCGATCATCCTCGCGATCATCCTTTTGTTCGCGGCGTGAGATCGCGGTAATCCGGCGGTGAGCAGGCTTGACGCGGTGAGGATCGCTAATCCAGATCGCGAGAGGAGCGAGATTTGACAAGTGAGGCGTGAGTGAGGAATCAGGGCGGCGAGGCCAGACGATTTGCTCACGGTCGGCGAGAAGCACCAACCGACCGCGCGGACACGTGTCATCAGCAGCATTAACCCAAGAGTTCAGCCAAAGCTACGGTTACACTCCTGCGGTTACTGTAAGTAGAAAACTTGATTTTTTTGCCCCAAGATGTCGTCTGTTCCCGGCATGATCGGTTCTATCGATCATTACCATCGAAGCAAGTCTTTTGCTAATTATGTTGAGCGATTTGAAGTAATGTGCAAACTCAACAAGGTGGCTTCAGATGCAGATAAGTTGTCGTGGTTTATCTCTGTGAGTGGCGAGGACGTTTTTGATGAAATTAAATTGATTTTTCCTAAGCAAGAAATTGAAAAACTTGAATTTAAGGAAGTTGTTAAGCAGCTGAAAGGCAGGTTTGATAAAGCTGTGCCAGCTATGATGTATCGATTTGATTTTTACAACCGTTTTCAACTTCTTAATGAAAGTTCTGAGAATTTTGTGCTCTCAGTAAAACTTCTCGCTGAAGATTGCAACTTCAATGCATTTAAAGATGAGGCTCTTCGCGACAAACTTGTTATGGGCATTAAAGACAAACGTTTGCAACATAAACTGCTAGAAGAAGAAGATTTAAGCTTGGCGCAGGTTGAAAAGATGGTAATCAACACGGAGAGGGCTGAAAAACGGGCTCAACAAATGGGTGAAAATCGTGTGGAACATGTTGGTGCTACTGCTAGTGTTCTAGCTGTTCATCAGCGATTGGGACCAAAAGTTAATTCTTGTTCGGGGAGATATCGTTCACGCAGCAGGAGTCGTGATCGTGGTCATGAGCGCAGAGGACGTGACATGGATCGCAGAGGCCGAGAAGTGAGTCGTGAGAGGCGAGATTACGATCGCAGATCTCACAATCGTAATCACAGCTACGATCGCAGCCGCAGCCGTGAACAAAATTACTACAACAATGCGATTTGTAATTATTGCAAAAGAAAGGGACATATTAAGCGTTTTTGTGATTTGCTCGCGGGTAAACAAGTTAAAAGGGTGAATTTTGTTGAAGAGGATACTCCTGAAACTAAACCGGTTTTTGACAAATTCAACAGAATCAGAATCAACAACTCTGAGGATGATGAAAGTGAGATGCAGTGCATGAAAATTGGGGATGAGAAGACCTTAAGTGAGCCGTGTTTAGTGGATGTTCGAGTTCATGACAAATTTTTGGAAATGGAAGTTGACACAGGGTCAGCAGTAGCTGTTATTAGCCAACATTTGTACGAGCAACATTTCAATGTAATTCCTCTTAAATCTTGCAATAAACGCTTGGTTGTGGTTAATGGTTCGGGTTTGGAGGTGCTTGGACAGATTTCTGTTGAAATTGGGTTGAATAAGCGAACCGAGACCGGAAATTTGGTTGTTTTGAGGTGTTTGAAGAACTTTACACCACTTTTAGGCAGAGATTGGCTTGACATGTTCTATCCTGGCTGGAAAACTCAGTTTTTACCGGCAAATATCATTGGAAATTTGGATTACAAATCAACTGACACAGTTTTAGGTAATCTGAAACTGAAATACAACAAAGTGTTCTCTAAAGACTTTACTGAACCAATTACAGGGTACCAAGCTGATCTGACCTTTAAATCAGAACAACCAATTTTCAAGAAGGCGTATCAAGTTCCGTACAAGATCAAAGACAAATTTAATGAGCATTTGGACATGTTGGAGCGACAGGGAGTGATCACACCGATCAAGGCGAGCGAGTGGGCTTCGCCAGTTATTGCGATTGTGAAAAAGGATGGGGATTTACGCATGGTAATAGATTGCAAAGTTTCTTTAAATAAAATACTGATTCCCAACACTTATCCTCTACCCCTTGCTCAAGATGTATTTGCTTCATTGGCTGATTCACAAATATTTTGTTCTTTGGACTTGACGGGCGCTTACACTCAGTTAGAGTTGTCGCAACGTTCAAGAAAATTTGTTGTAATTAACACACCTAAAGGTTTATACACCTACAACCGCCTTCCCCAGGGTGCAAGTCCAAGTGCATCAGAATTTCAACAAATTATGGACCAGATCCTGAGAGGATTAGAAAGAGTGTGTTGTTATCTTGACGATGTTCTTATTGCTGGAAGAACTTATGAAGAATGTTTGGACAAGTTGGAGCAAGTCTTGCAAAGGCTCTCCGATGCTAATATTTCTGTAAATTTTAAGAAGTGTAAGTTCTTTGTGACATCTTTGCCATATCTTGGTCATATTATTTCTGACAAAGGTATTTTACCCTCACCTGAAAAAATTTCTACAATTGCCAAGGCAAAAGTTCCACAGAACGTGACTGAACTCAAAGCGTATTTGGGACTAATAAACTACTATAACAAATTTGTACCAAATTTATCAGAAAAATTGCGACATCTGTACAATCTTTTACAGAAAAATGTCAAATTTGAGTGGTCAAAAAACTGTGACGAAGCTTTCAATGAAAGTAAAAATTGCCTACTAAACGCTAAACTTCTAACTTTTTACGACCCTAGAAAACCATTAGTAGTTGTGACTGACGCTTCTTCTTATGGTTTAGGAGGAGTTTTGGCACAAATGATGAATGGAGCAGAGAAACCCGTTTGCTTCACATCTTTTTCATTGAACTCTGCGCAGAAACGTTATCCAATTTTGCATTTAGAAGCTTTGGCTTTGGTATGTGTTATCAAAAAGTTCCATAAGTTCTTATTTGGTCAAAATTTTAAAGTATTCACTGATCACAAACCCCTTATTGGCATATTTGGGAAAGAAGGCAAAAATTCTCTTTTTGTAACCAGAATCCAACGTTATATTTTGGAGTTGTCCATATATGACTTTGAGATTGAGTATCGACCTGGTTCAAAAATGGCGAACGCAGATTTTTGCAGCCGTTTTCCCCTGGACCAAAAAGTGCCTACTAGTTTGGATCAGGAGTACATCAACAGCCTGAACTACACAAATGAATTTCCGATTGATTTTACGCTTGTTTCTAAAGAAACAGAGAACGATAAGTTCTTGAAAGAAATTTTGAATTTTGTCACAATCGGTTGGCCAAAAACTATACCAAATCAGTTCAGAGATTTTTCTTCGCAGAGGGAAAAGTTGGAAGTCATTGATGGTGTTTTGCTGTTAGAAGATCGAGCGGTAATTCCAAGCAGTTTGAGAGAGAAGATTTTACAATTATTACACCTGAATCACGGAGGAATGGTGAAAATGAAGAAGTTAGCCAGAAGGACAGTTTACTGGCCAGGCTTAAATTCAGACATTGAAGACTTTGTTAAAAGTTGTGAATCTTGCTCTCAGATGGAAGTTGTGAGGAAGCCGGAAGCTTCGGGGTCCTGGATTCCTACCACAAGACCGTTCAGTCGTTTGCATGCAGATTTTTTCTTCTTCCAAGGAAATACTTTCTTATTGATTGTTGACAGCAATACTAAATGGTTGGAAGTTGAATGGATGCGTTTTGGCACTAATGCAAGACTTGTTAACAAGAAATTTGCGGCAATGTTCACACGCTTTGGTTTACCGGATGTAATTGTTACAGACGGTGGCCCACCTTTTAATTCCACGGAATTTACTGGTTTTTTGGAACAACAAGGCATAAAAGTTCTTAAAAGCCCGCCGTACAATCCTGCCAGCAACGGCCAGGCTGAAAGAATGGTGAGAGTTGTCAAAGATGTGCTAAAGAAATTTTTAATTGATAACAAAACGAAATCTCTTGAGATGGATGAAAAGCTTAATCTGTTTCTAATTAACTATAGAAATGGTTCCTTAAACTCTGAAGGTTTGTTTCCTTCTGAAAGAGTTTTCAAATATACACCAAAGACCTTGTTAGATTTGATTAATCCAACTAAAACTTACAAACACAATCTGGCTGAACCTCCAGCACAACGATGTGTCGTTGACACTGAAAAACTTGATCCTCCAAATGAATTGGATAAAATTGAGGCAGGGGATAAGCTGTTGTATAAAAATAGTCACGATACCTTCCCAAAGTGGGTCGAAGCACAGTTTATTAAAAAAGTGTCTAAAAATGTCTTCCAGATTCAAATTGGGCGACACGTGGCTACGGCGCACAGACATCAGCTGAAGGCGTTGCACGTTCCCAAACGTGGGTCCGCGAAGATGTGTTTTGCGGCCAACAGTTACAAACGCAACTTCTCCTCAATCGATGACGATGGAGGATTACTCGGGCATTCGAGGGATTACGCGGTGTATCGTAAGCAGAGAAAGGTTGACAACGAATCCCGCAGTCCTGTTAGAACGAGGTCGAGGGCCAGATTGGAGAACCAGCAGGGACACAATTAGCAGATCTACCTTTGCGTTCAGGTGCAAGTTCTAAGAAATGCACAGTCGAACCAATCATCATGAAAAATACATTTTTGCGCTGAATTAAAGTGAATTTGAAATTATATTTCTTTCTGATATTGTTAACAGTGTAGTATATAAGCAGTGAAATGAAATTAAGTTTATATTCTCGATAAATATGAAATCAAATACAAATTAGAAAGAATTTGCTTTAGAGGGAAGATCTTGTAGTGTCCAGATAAAATTATCAATAATAATTAACCGTGTTCGGTAAAACCGATTGAATATGATCGGGATGAACTCGCAACGATCGAGTGAGATCGGGAACGATCGTGCGAGGTCGTGCAGGTATAAAAAGGCATTTTTATTTAATAAAAGATTCATTCGAATCTAGCCGTCAGCGAGTACGGAGACAGTATAATTCGATATTTAACTTAATCCTAAATCCGAGTCTTAAAACTATTTCCTAATCCCTATTTAAACTTATAAGAAGTTTACGCGAGTGAGTAAGTATATTAAATATTGCTCGCTCGGTGAAGGGGAAAATCGATTTCAATTATCTCTGTTCGGACGATTAAAAGTGAGTGCTGCTGATCCAATTATTTCGCCACCCAAGTGCCAGTCAATCCGCACTGATGAGGCGGAACAATTTTGCAAAGCGGGTTGCTTATTATTCAAAAGTGCACTAATTGAAAGTAAATCCAACCAAGAATTGAACTAACAGTTCGAAAAATTTCAACTGGAATTTACAATAAATTATTTAACATTTATTTCAGAATAGCATCAACAAGAAGTTAAACACATTTCGTTCAAACATCGATACCATGTTTACACCCGCTTAAATAAAGCATGAGAAATTGGCTTTCGTGCAGCATTCCGTTCTGCCCACCTCAATCTGGAAACAATATGCGCACGTGTACACCCGAGGACATTTCCTGACAGAATTTCACAGTTTGACGTTCCTTCCCCGAAATGGCTCCATTTCCTGTACACTTCCTAAATCGGGTCAGGTCACCTTTTCTTCCTCTTTCCCCAAGGGAAAGGTCCACATCAACCCCCCCAACCTCCCCAACCTCAAGTGTGAGCACAAGAACAAGTTTCCTGAACAAGCTGCTGACATTCTAACAAATGTACTTTCGTTTATTATTTTTCCTGCTCGATACACACACACACAAATACAACGCATCCTTCTTGGATTCCTTCTAAGGGGGGAGAGGGTGGGAAAACTATAGGTATAGTTCGATGTAAGGAAAAGCAACATAGTTTGTTCAGTTGGTCGTTTGAGCTTGTTCCGTTTGCTCGGCACATTGAACTTGAACGACCAGGCGTTTATTGGTTCCTTGGCTACAACACAACGCTACAAGTCCAGGACAGCCTGTTCGACGATACCAGTGAGTGTGAGAGTAAGAGAGTAATCGAATCGGACACTTTCAAGTGAGGACAATGTGGGTTGAATGAGCATTTGAGAACATTTTTTTAAGTTTACTATTGAATGTGAAAGTATGTTCAAACTGCATTTTAATCCGCTGCTCTCAACATTTTCCCCATCTGTATTTTTTTGTATTATCTTGTTTAGTCGTTGTTTTTTGTTGTTTGTTTATTTATTGGTAGTTTTAGACATATTCTACATATTCCTTTGTCTAATTGCTGGTTTTCATAATATTCCAGTAACTTTTCAATTTTTTAAGTGGTTTTCTTAGTTTTTTTTTTAACTTGAACCGTTAGCTTTTAAGTCGCAACAAAGTGTTTCAAAAAATAATCTGAGTTATAATATTAACACCAACGGGGTCAAAAAAGTTGGAAATGCATCTTAGACCGGCTGTATCTCGGCGAAAACTCAACCGATTTGGATGATTCTTGTTGCATGTCAAAAACCACCTTACCCTAAATTACAATGAAAAAGACATTTCCAACCGGTGAAATTGCATTTCCAACTTTTTTGAACCCGTTGGGGCTACAACTGTTAAGTAATGCATACCTTTTTTACATAAAAAGATGATATGTTTTACAGTCCAGATTCGATTATCTCAAGGCCTTGGGAAAATTTCACTTTAAATAATCGAATTACGATTTTTTTGTCTTATTTTTGCAGAAAATGGATTTGGTAATTTAATAGGCAATCAACCACCCTAATTTGATTAAAATGGTCCATTGAACTTGAATTTGATGTTAAAAATAGAAAAAAAACATTGTTCATGATTCGATTATCCCAAGTCGGATAATCGAGTCTAGACTGTAGTTTAAAATACGATCAAAGTAGATCCCAGAAAAATATTAAATCTGAAGATATTTAAAAAATAATGGATTTTGGATTCCGATGCTTTTTGTAGATTAAAATTTGGTAAAAAAAGATTTTGGGTTAATTTTTACATCGAAGTCGATTCTAGAGGCGATATGCGGTGCTATTAAATTGTTTGAAGTTTCGATAAGTAGTTCAAAAGTTATGTATAAACATGTGTTTTCGCATATTTTCGGAAGTTGAATAAATGGCAGTAAACTGAACCAAACATCATCATGTTATACATCGTTAGTTAGGTAATTAAAAGACCTTTCCAACGAGTCCAAAACATTGATAATCTGGCAACCCTGTCTCGAGTTATAACCACTTAAGTGATATTTATGTACTTTTTTTGTAGCCGGATCTCACTTAAATGCATGTAGACAATGTCCGGATCCATCATCCGACCCATCGTTAGTTAGGTAATTGAAAAAAAAATCCAACGTGACTAAAACATTGAAGATCTGGCAACCTTGTCTCGAGTTATAACCACCTAAGTGATATTTATGTACTTTTTTGTAGCCGGATCTCACTTAAATGCATGTAAACAATGTCCGGATCCATCATCCGACCCATCGTTAGTTGGGTAATCAAAAGACCTTTCCAACGAGTCTAAAATATTGAAGATCTGGCAACCCTGTCTCGAGTTATAACCACTTAAGTGATATTTATGTACTTTTTTGTAGCCGGATCTCACTTAAATGTATGTAAACAATGTCCGGATCCATCATCCGACCCATCGTTGGTAAGGTAATCAAAAGACCTTTCCAACGAGTCTAAAACATTGAAGATCTGGCAACCCTGTCTCAAGCTATGACCACTTATGATGCCACTTATGAGCCCTTGAGTGATATGTGTGTTTTTTGTATTCCGGAACTTAACGAAATTAGACGAAATTTGTGTCCAAACCCATCATATCACATATCACCCATTGTTGGAAAAGAGTGAGGAAGGCACCAACCACATAGGTGGATTAAGTTAGTTTTTTTTAATATGTTAAATGGCATTGGTTTAATATGTTAAATGGCATTGGTCATAGAGAGCTGAAAACAAATCTTTTGCCTTCCTCACTGAGGTAAGGCTATAATCCTGCTCTAAAATTGAACTTTTTATTCAAAGCTCGAAAACCCACCTTGATGTATACATATCGACTCAGAATCGAAAACTGAACAAATGTCTGTGTGTATGTGTGTGTGTATGTATGTGTGTATGTGTGTGGGTATGTGAGTGTATGTGTGTTTGTATGTGACCAATAATGTCACTCAGTTTTCTCAGCACTGGCTGAACCGATTTTGACCAAACTAGTCGCATTCAACTTGGATTAGGGTCCCATACGGTGCTATTGAATTGTTTGAAGTTTCGATAAATAGTTCAAAAGTTATGTATAAAATGTGTTTTCGCATATTTTCGGAAAGTGAATAAATGGCAGTAAACTGAACATCATGTTATACATCGTTAGTTAGGTAATTAAAAGACCTTTCCAACGAGTCCAAAACATTGGTAATCTGGCAACCCTGTCTCGAGTTATGACTACTTAAGTGATATTTATGTACTTTTTTTGTAGCCGGATCTCACTTAAATGTATGTAAACAATGTCCGGATCCATCATCCGACCCATCGTTGGTAAGGTTATCGAAAGACCTTTCCAACGAGTCTAAAACATTGAAGATCTGGCAACCCTGTCTCGAGTTCTGACCACTTAAGTGATATTTATGTATTTTTTTGTAGCCGGATCTCACTTAAATGTATGTAAACAATGTCTGGATCCATCATCCGACCCACCGATGGTTAGGTAAACGAAAGACCTTTCCAACGACTCAAAAACATTGAAGATTTGGCAGCCCTGTCTCAAGCTATGACCACTTATGATACCACTTATGAGCCCTTGAGTGATATGTGCGTTTTTTGTATTCCGGAACTTAACGAAATTATACGAAATTTGTGTGCAAGCCCATCATATCACATATCACCCATTGTTGGAAAAGAGTGAGGAAGGCACCAACCACAAAGGTGGATAAAGTTAGTTTTTTTCACTTTGTAGCCCGTCTGATTTAATTTAAACTTAACGGCTTTAAGACCGACCTTCTAAGATTTGTGGTTCCTGAGCTATCGCCGTTTGAAAATAGGAGTTCCGCTCAAAAATCGCCAAAAAGTCGATTGTTTGGGGAGGTACCAAAATCGAGGGGGTGGTCCGATTTGTACGAAATTTGGGATTCTTGCATTTTTTGATAGTATCAACATCCCTGCCAAATTTTAGCAGGATCGGAGAGGACCGCTTCAGATAGAATAACCATATACATTACATTACATTTACATTTTTAACGCAAATGCAAATTTTATTTCAAGATTTTTGTATTCCCCTTCCCTTTTCCTTCAAAAATTTCCCCAATTGCTGAAAATTTAAAAAAACATCGATTATAAACTACTTAGGATACATTTTATAACTTTTATTCATGCATTTTTTATCAAATGAAGGTTTTTTTAATTTGTTTAAAAAATATGTTGGGACCACAGAAAAAACAATAATTCCATAAATCATTGAAAATTAACAAACTTTCAATAGTAGCATAACTGTTATGATGTTTTAAGCATTTTGCTTACACATTTTGAAAGTTTTTGGAAACAGCTTAGTTACATGTGATTTGAAGAAAAAAAGTCAATCAAAGACAAATTAGTTTTTCTATAATTAAAACTAAAGATTTAAAAAAAACACTAATGTTCACTATAAAATATCTCCAATTTCATCATTTTACCCCAACCTCCCCTCCCAAAGTGCATTTTGTATCGCGCTGCTCCTGACGTCCTGACGCTGGCCCGGAACCAGTTTCCTTCAAGATGTCGATATTGTGGGGAGGGGACGGAACACCACTTCCGTCTCCGTGTGGGTTAAGCACCCATCACCATTTCCCTTCTCCCCCTCCCTAGTTGCCACCTTGTTCGAATGTATGTGAGTGTGTGTGTTTTCCAACTTCAATCGAGAGTGAGAAAAGCTGGCAGCGTTAGTTGACTTTACACCACCCTCCTGAGCACAAGAATTTGAAGGTTGGGGAAGGGGCAAATGGAATGCTTGGCTCGGCTTGGAGTCGAGTTTCATTGATATTTTAGAGCTATTAAATTTTCATGTCTTGTACACCATGTGCAAAACATGCCCGTTGATGGGAGAAATCGATTGCACTCGCAAGGAACTCCGAGTGAAGGAGTTTAATGGAGAAAGAAGTGGGAGTGGGAACCACTTACGGCACGGACAGGCCACCCTGTGTGCCGGGTGGATTGCATACCTTCCAGGGGGGGCACGTGAATGTGTAAAGCTTTTCCGCACCGGGGAGGGGTTTGCAACGAGGTTTGGCCGGAGTGATTGATTTTGTTTAATGACGTCTGCACAGAAACGAGTGCTTTTGCCACCCCACCCCCTTCCTCTCTCTACACAAATCAGCATTGTGTGTGGCATGTTTGCCGACCTGTCTGGAGAGGTGCATTTTGCCCGGGCAGGCAGGTGCTTTGCATATTAATGGGAACTTTTAGAGCTTTTACAAATTCTAGCACAAGAGTGCAGCTGTAAAAGCGAACACTCGGGCGCGAGCATCAGGGAGCATAATCGATGAGGCAAATGCAGCATGACTGCAAAGTAACTATGCAAACTTGGACATATTGTGAAGAGTTGCCAAATTGTAATCTTTCTTGATTAAATAAAGATTCATGAAGATTAAATGCATTTTTAAGGGTGCACAGCAACGAAGGAAGTTGTTGTCTTCTTATTCCAAAATTGTCAAACTTACGGACCCAATCCTGCAACAACGTGATTGTAAAAATAGTCAAACTTTGTTGTAAATTACTTTGTGAACAGTACTTTAGGGGATGAATAAAAAAATATTTCGATAGTACTCGTAGTTTTGAAGATACTAAAATGTCTGTAACAAAAATCTAGGTGCAAAAGCTCTGGTTGATGTGCACCGTTAAATATGTTTTTGAATTGTAAAACATCATTTTTTTTGTATACATATATTTTTTTTATTTAGATGAAACTTTGAGTGTTCTTTTTCTATAACCAAAGAAGTCATTTTGCATCATTAATTCGTCCATACAAGTCCCCATACAATTATGGCAGCCGTCCATACAAAAAGGCTATTAAAATATTTAAAAATCTGTATCTTGAGAAAAGATTTTGTTAACAATTCGGTGTCTTGGCAAGGTTGTAGATATATTGCTTAGGAATTCCCAACAAGTTTTGATCTAAAAAAGTTGTCTAACCGTTACCCAACTTACATGTAAACAAACAGTTCTTATTAGAATTTCAATCAACGACGAAGCCAATAAGAATAATATCTCTGACTATTTTGGTACGCTTGTTTCTGCCCGATTTATTTAGAAAAAAAAAATAGAAATTACATGAAAAAAAAACAATACTTTCGCGCTCTCTAACTGTGATTCTTGTGAAACCCACTTCATCGCGAACTTTTAGATTTTCCTTTTTTGATGAACTTCGTCTTTCCCAAGATTCGATCCGATGACTTCGACGATTTGTTGTTATCTCCACGGCAGGTCCAGGCGCGCTTCCACATCTCTCCACGAGGCTTCATAGTAAACAAGCTGGCTTAAACGTCAAAAAGAAGGCTGCTGTCAGCTTTGTTATACAGCTGTGAGCTATACAACTTAACTCCAGAAAAGGCTGCATTGGAAATTAAGTTATATAAGTTTGTTTCAAATCAGTTTTTATAACTCCATTATGTAACTTTGTTATAACAAACCGTTTCAACTGTCATTTCGATTACCGTACCACGGAGTAACATTGAAAATTGGTGTGATTTTAATTTGTTGTTTTCTCTATCAAGAACTCCGTAAGCTGATATTTTTTTTAGCTTTTACCGGCGATATGTTTATAAATAATCGGTCAACAATTAAAATTATTGCAATCTTCGAAAAATAAATATAATTGAAACTCTAAATACCTCACGTACAAATTTACACCACCTTACAACACGCAATGGCAAGTTGAATATTAGGGTGTTTCAGCCAAACAAAAAAGTTCTCAGATTACGGCAAACCGAGGTTCCCCTTGTAGAGGATACTCATAGGGACTCTCATACCAAATATCAGCCCATTTGGTTGAGAATTGGCCTGTCCCCAGCGATTTAAAGTTAACATGGAAATTACTATGGGATTTTTGTACTTTTCGTTCAATCGTTCCTACAGGTCTGGGGACAACATGGATTCACTCGGAATAAAGACAGGTGTGCAGGGGATGGTCCAATCCCTAGTAACATTTTTAAACTTACAGGTTTTATCATGGTTCTGAAAACCCTCATACGGCCTAAATAGGCTTTTATGGCCTACTTAAAACCTAAAATGCTACTAGGGATGAACACATTCCAGAAGGAATTAGGGTTGTTCATTCTGTCTCCAAGGTGCGCATTGAATCGACGTCCGGAGTCTCCAAAACCAACGAATCATCCTTCAAAAGCATCGCATTTCCTTAGTATGCTATGACGGCTAGGTGAAAACCACGACGCCCCATATCAGACGGCGACCACGTGGCAGAGCATACACTAAAGTTTTGGCTCAGAAACATCCTTTAGTAATAAAATTATAATTATTGATGTTCCTGTGAGGATTTCAACTCTACTAAATAACGTAGCATGATGATTTTGTAATAATAATGCAATCGATGCCTCTCCACGTGCTCACCGTCTGATATGGGGCATCGTTGTTTTCACCTAGCCGTCATAGCATACTAAGGAAATGCGATGCTTTTGAAGGATGATTCGTTGGTTTTGGAGACACCGGACGTCGATTCAATGCGCACCTTGGGGACAGAATGAACAACCCTAATTCCTTCTGGAATGTGTTCATTGGACCATCCCCTACACACCTGTCTTTATTCCGAATGAATCCATGTTGTCCCCAGACCTGTAGGAATGATTGAACGAAAAGTACAAAAATCCCATAGTAATTTCCATGTAAACTTTGAATCGCTGGGGACAGGCCAATTCTCAACCAAATGGGCTGATATTTGGCATGAGAGTCCCTATGAGTATCCTCTACAAGGGGAACCTCGGTTTGCCGTAATCTAAGAACTTTTTTGTTTGGCTGAAACACCCTATTGAATATGTTTGTTGATTATCAGTTATATAACCTATTCTCCGATAACATTTGTGTAACAAAGCGAGAAAACCTAAGGTTATTTATAGAATGGTTGGTCACGCCCATTTTTCAGAAGATGCCGTCACATGACAATGTTAGATAAGCAGTGATACAAACAGTGCAATATTATTCTTATTCAACAAACTGTTTTCGAGGAAAACATTGCAGATGAGGGAACAGCATCTTGGCATATCAGCATTTTGACGTTTAATTACAGCTGATAAAAAGCGTTTTCGACTGAAATCAAGTAATAAATACCTCAAACGGAAGTGAGCAAGCAAGTTTCTATCGAAGGTGTTCCAAAATAAGTTGTTTAAACAGTGTAAATCAGCAAATTGGATGGAGTTAGGAGCGAGTGCTAAACCTCCCAAATAGGTGAGAATTTTCCCTATGTTGTGTTTTAAAGTTGGAAAAGAGTGAAGTTTATTATAATACAAGTTGGGCAACATCCATTTGGCAATGCTGCCAATTTTTCGAAAAAAATCATAATTTGTTAAATACGACGAAAAGAAGTTAATAAACTTGATTGATTTTGCGGAGCGCAATATCGAATTTTACGTAAAGTACTTTTTGTATTTTTTCACGTCTTTCTACATTTATGATTTTTTTCGAAAAATTGGCAGCACTGTTGATTAGCGTTGTTGGAATCGGTCGGAATGTGAGCACGGACACCGGGATTGTGAGCGTGACAAATTAAAACACTCAATTTATCGATCGCTACAAAGCTGTAATTTTATTACAACATTTAATCAACAAATATTTCACAATAACACAAAAACTTACAACTTCGGTGTCAGCACAAACAATTGAACGGAGCACAAAAGGGTCAGCAGCAGTGTCCGAGGGGTGCGACACTTGCGTATTCGCAACAAGCGTTATTCAACTTTTTTAGTAAAAATGCGAATTAAAAACCGTTTTTTACAGTGTACTCACTCAGTAAAAACAAATCATGGTAATATTGCATCTGAGAATGGGTATATCCTTTATGTCTGAAAAAAAATTAATTTTACCTCGTGAAATGTAAAAATTCACCACTATTTTTGTTTTTGTCTTTTTTTAATCTATATTGAGGTAATATTACATCTTAAAAGAGGCATTATCACACCTGCAATTTTTATACTTTCCAATGTTTTTAACCATGTAACTATTTTTACTGAGAAGTCCAAAGCAACATCTACAGCTTTGCCCAAGACACAAAATTTATCAGAAAATCTGTTAGCAAAAAACTGGTTATTGAACATTTTAATATTTTTCCTGTATAAATATCTGTGAAAAACTAAAATTAAAAAAAATTGAGACAAAAAACAAATTGTCATAAATTGCAATATGAGTATTTTATAAATACTCAAACTCACATTTACCTTAATTTAGAATGAAGAAGTAGTAACGTTACACTTTTTTGGAGGTAAAATTACACATTTCCGGATGTAATATTCACATGATTTTTTATACTGTGCAATAAAAAAACGAAGTTGACTTTATAGCTGTTGGCCACCATTGCTAGTACCAACCACTAGTGTCTTCCTTTTTATCTACAAGGACTTCGCCGCCCTGGGCTCCTAAGTGTATGAAAGTATGGCACGGAGCGACGGCGCCGAATACCCATATTTACACAAAGAATTTTAGAGCGCCCGCCGCGGGATTCGAACCGGCGACCTCTGGATTGGAGTCCAGTGCGCGGTCCGATTGATCCACACGGGCGGGACTGTGCAATATGTGTACCAAATAACGCAACATCTTGTGTCAATTAACACTACGTGAGAGTTGTGTCAATTAACACTGCGTTTCAGAAATAGTTAGTCATGGTCACTATTTTTCAAAATCGAAAAACTGCAAATATTTCGCCAAAATCAAACTTTCGGTGGCTTTTCTTCTGGTTTTGTTCTGTATGAAATTTCATTTTTTATTTTAAATCACATTTTTTCAAAAAATTATAGCTCTGCGACAGATTTTTTAACCATTACTTCTCTATGGCTCAAAAGTTGCGGATTTTTGTCCCCTAAAACATATCAAAAAATCTCGAAAATAAAAAAAAATTGCCGAAGACACCAAATTGATCAGAAAATTCTCTCAAAAGTTACAGATGTTTGAATATTTACGTACCATTTTTGTATGGACAGCTGCCAAAATTGTATGGAGACTTGTACAGGTGAACCAATGACACAAAATAGCCCCACAAAGTTTGAGCCAAATAAAAAAAAAAAGGGCGTAATCGGCTGATTTCAAAGAGAATTGCTCATGTGTATCAAAAGACACAAATTGTGTATACATTCAAAACACTACATAACAGTTTTTATAGCAAAATACGAAAATTTTCATAAAATTGTTTTTTTTTCAGAAACTTATTTTTCATAAGACGCGAAATGTTGCATTGATTTTCACTTCAGCATAATAATTACACTGACCTACACAAAATTACAAAAATGACTCCCCAGAAACACGTGTACTTGAATTTTTCTAAAATATTTAGACTGGGCCGAATGGTTTTTCTCCAAAGTTTGTATGGAGAATTAGGGCTGTTAATCGCTGTTGCAAACAAGCAAAAATTGCATGCAATATGTGGGAATAGCGAACAGCACTAATTCTCCATACAAACTTTAGAGAAAAACCATTCGAGCCAGTCTAAATATTTGCACAGTTTCATCTCATCACAACGGTTAAAAAAATCTCAATCAGTTCTCAAAAATCCTCACGATGTAATCCATCCACTTTATCGCCAGATCGTGTGTCATTTTGGCATCGATTCACGACGAACCGATTTGCTCTGCTTTCCTTCTCAGGGGGTAGCTTTTGGTTGGGGAGCTGTTCCACTAATTAATTGCACGCGCGATTCCACGAAATCAATTAAATAATTGTGATTTCTCCCTCTCTCTCTCTCCCGTTTGCAGTACGATCGCTATCCGAACCATGACATACGACCGACGGAGCTGCTGATACCCCCGGCGGGGCACATGGCCCACATCAGCGGCAGCAGCACGACGTCCACGCCGGTCATCGTGGGTGGTGGCAGTGGCCAGTTACGTCCCCCCTCGTCCGGCACGCTGGGAGACCCCTCGTCGGTTAGTGGCTTCAAGCTGGGACCGTTCTACACGAGTTCCGGGCTGGACCACCAAGGGGGTGGACCGACGATAGGACTGTACCATCCATCAAGTCAGCCGCCCGGTGGCCCGGTGCCCAACGGAGGAGGGCCGATGGGCGGAATGGGTGGTGGTGCCCAGGGAGTTAATCCAAACGATTACGACATCAATGTACATACCATCAAAAACATGCTAATGACCACGAGGGTCCCCGAGAGTTGTGTCTAGTCTCGTGGTGCTGGTTGGGGGTTGGAATTTCATATAGTGCGTGTGGGTGTTTGTGTGTGTGTTAGTCAAGAGTGTAATTTAGCTAACTGTGTGAGAGGTTTTTAACTGAAAGTAGATTAGGGTCAATTTTCTGGAACGGATTTGGTGCTGGCAGGATTGTTAAGGGTTTTCTTATTTTTTCACTGCGATCACTTCCCAGATTTTTTTTTTTTCGTTTCGTAAAGTAAACTGCTATTTTAATCCTTTTTCATTTCTTATCACAGCAAAACAGACATGAAAGCTCGAAAAATTTCGTAAACAGTATGTAACGTAAAATGCTAGAGAGTCTTTGTCAAGATTACGATGCATTTTTGTTTGCGAGTTATTCTCTAAAATGTCGCATTTTCCGGGATTGTAAATTTTTAATTTTTTAGCAAAATTGTTGTTCATACTTAGTACTGTTAAAAAAAAATGGGAACACGAAAAAAATCACTATTTATTTCTTAAATACGTCTTTTTTTAAGATTGTCAAGATTGATTCATTCTATTGAGGGACAAAAAAATGCACTTTGGCACTTAAATTTCGAAAAAAAATACACTGAAAGAAAAAAAAAACTCCACTTTTATGAGATTTTTTGATTTTTAAGTTTAAAAGTCAAATATGAAGGTGAGCCCAAAGACAAACTTATGGGAAATTGGACGAGCTTTCCGGTAAAAATATTTACGAGACTGAAAAATCAAGTCTGTAATATAGAAATGGCCAAAAACCAACAAAAACCCAATTTTTCAACATTTTACTTTTAAAACCGCTGTAAATTCACAAGGATTGGACTTAGGGCAGTGGTCAATATTGCCTGGAGAATCGGTTCTCGTATTCGGTTTTCTGAAAATTTTGAAGTTTAGACCACTTTTCAAAAAAAAACGTTTTCAGTAAATGATTTTTGTATTTTTAAGGAGAGTTGCTCAATCCTGCATTTTTCGTGAGTCTTTTTGTAACATTTTACAAAAAAAATTAACGAAAAAAAATCGTGGGCTCACATTCAAATTTGACTTTTAAACTTAAAAATAAAAAAAAAATCTCATAAAATTGGCGTGTTTTTTTCTTTCAGTGTATTTTTTTCGGAAAGCCCGTCCATTTTCCTACAAGTTTGTCTTTGACCACTTCCGCTTCGAGTAAAAGCATTACCGTAATTTGGGGTGAATCGGGACTACAGTCTGAATAGGGACAGCAGTTTTTAGAGCACTTAAAGCTTTTAAATTTGGAAATGGATGTACACATTTTGTTGGCCTGAGTCTGTTCTAACCGAAACCAATCAGAAAAATCAAAATATTGTGCTCCAACATGGTTAAAACTGCTGTCCCAATTCGCCCCATGTGTCCCGATTGACCCCAGTTTACGGTATTTAAATCACGAAATACAAAAATATTGAAAACACTTACGCCCTTCTCAAATGTCATTATCGAGTGAAACTGGCTCCATATACACAAAAATAGCTTACATAAGTGTAGGGTAACATGTCTACAAAGTTTCATTGAAATCGGAGATGGTCCGGTACAACCGATTCCCTATTTGACATTGAATTGTTAACCCGTAAAGATTCCGTAATAACTTTTGTTAATAAATGAGAGCTAATTTTGTGACACTGAGAAATACATTTTTTACATAATTTAAATTTTGAGAGGTTTTATTTCTGAAATCAGTTGTTCGAATAGAAAAGTAAAAAAAATGTTAATTTTCTCGGTTTCCCGGAAATATGTTTTCCATTAAATATTTGTAAATATTTTTTTTCTTAGTACTTGGAAACGTTGCACTTTGCCAAAAAAAGAAGTAAAATAATTTTCGATTGCAAACTGTTATTGTACTTTCAACTTAAAATGTTGTATTCTTATATTTTCTATTTTATTTGTATTTTTTCAACTCATACAGTTATTTTTAAAATTTTGTCGTCAATGATATGTTGGTGAATGACTCTCTTTTGGTAAAAACAGATTTAAATGAAATAAACAACAACATTTACAGAATATTGAATGAAATAAGGGTCATCCCTTCCTAGGTGACCACGCGTCAAACATCGACATTTACCCAATTGCTCCAGATTTGGTCTAACCCCGCCCCTCTTATTAGATGTTTGAAATACCCTCGGAAATACCTCATTTGTTTCCTGCGAGAAAACTTAACAATAAGTCAACTTTTTGTTAAGCAAATATGAAGATTTTTGTCGTAGAATCCAGTGGCGTTCTCAAAATTTACGTACAGTGTTGCCAAATATCAAAATTTTGGGCTTGAAGCATAAAAATTAAATTCAATTATAATTTTAGGGTGAATATAATAATTCTTGAGATATCACATTTTTAAGTTGGAATGTCCCGTATTGCTTAGCAAATGTTTTTCTGATCCATCAATTTTCTACAATATATTGCGTTAAAGCACAGTAAGCCTGAATTTGGATGATTTTTTTTTTAATTTCGTAACGAAAATAAGTGAATGTCCCTAGTTTTTTGATGATACATTTATTTTTATTTTGAGTAAGCAATCTATTTGAATGTTAAAATGTTGTACGATAAAATGTTTTTTATGCTGTTTCGCTTTTTCTATTATTCTTTTTTTCGAAATAATTTATGATTTTGTCCATTCATTCAAACATTAGTGACATTTAAATATAGGTATAAGAAAAAGTCTAACTTCTGACAAATGTTTCCAACAAACCTTTTGTGTGCTTTTTTGTTTTTAAAAACATGGCTAGATCTTCAAAAAAGCTTTGAGAAAAAGTTTTGAGAAAAGTTTTTTCAAAAAAGTTTTTCAAAAAAGTTCGAGAGTTTCTCCATCTTCCCTGTTCCTGAGAGGAACACCCGTGAAGATTATCGGGGCCGGCATTTACAAAGCGGATTCAGTGACAGTTTATTAATCAACTCATGTTAACATGTTAATGTTAATGTTAACATCCCATAGGTTGTCTTCCTAAGGTGTCTTGATAAGGTCCAGTTTGTGACGATACACTACCTTCCCTTTACTAAGCAATCGAATCCAGAAGGGAAAAGATCACAGTTTCTCCATGCTTTTTTGATATTTTTTGAAAGTTTGTCCAAGGTTCTTTCAAATATGAGTTTTTTTAATTGTTTTAGGAGAAAAAGTCTGACTTCAATAATATTTATTGCGTTTTCTTTTCATTCAAAAATTATTTGCAACAGTATGCAACTTAATCCTATGCCTTTCAAAAAAACATTTTTTTTTTCTTAAAAATCAATTTTCACCAATATATTTAAAGTCCAATTTCATAGTATTATTCAGATTTATAATATTTTGCGTGATACAAATTTCGACAACATTAATTTAACCGATTCAATAAAACTCTTTTAAAACAAACCGTGTTTCAGAAAATGTGAAATATTTCTCAAACGAAAATATATTATGAAGATTGAAAGTTATTTAAATTTAGAATTTTTGTCATCCATCATTTAATATTTACCTATTTAATTCACCTCTTTCACCTGAATGAACAAATCAGTGCAATTTTTCGGTTCAAAATGACAACTAAAAACTTTATTATTCTGCTTCAACGTTACATTTCCTAATAAAGTCATCATAAATAACTTCCAGCTCTTAATTTTCCAAAGATCTTAGGACCCGTTTTTTGTTACATCAGTCCAATTATGCTGTTTGTATCCACAAATGAGCAGGACGGCAACATTTTTACACTGCATTTTATTTTTTCGTTTCACTCCTGCCAGCACAGAGTTTAATGAGGAACAACACAAAGCTGAGAGTTTTTTTTTCCACGAAATGATGTGTACCATAAAACAGTGGAGAACATTTTCCACCAAGACATCAACTCCAATAACCAAACTGGGGCAAAGAAAATGCTCCCCTCCCCTCCTGGCATGGGGGAAGTGGAAAATCAGACAATGCTGACTTTTTCCATTTTTTTGCAGCAAGCAGGAAAAAGTGTATGAAAATTAATGAGTGTGTATTATTATTTTTCGTGTACATATCTTCTGAAGAGGGGAAAGCTAAATTTAAAAGAAAAAAAAGACACCGACTGTTTGATAGGTTCATTAGAGAGCAGAGTTTTGTACAAGGATAACAAAAAAAATCGCGGGAAACTGTTAGCAACGTGTTGTAAAAATTAAATTAATCGTAAAGGAAAAAAAGTGTGTTGCTGACGGCAAAACTGCAACAATAAAAAGACAACAATTTTACTGCGTTTTCCCCCTAAGTTCCTAGTTAAAAATCGATGACGATAAAAAGGAAATATACACAAGCCTACTTTTTAGTAGTTAAGTAACTTTTAGGTGCCTCTCCGTTGAAGTGATTAGCGAACTAAAGTGGTTAAGTTTCCCAAGCAGGCATTTTATTAGTCAAATTTAGTCCATATTTGAAAAAAGTCAAATTTTAAGGAGAAATGTGCCAACCACGATGCAACCATATCCTAACAGAGGGAGGCAAAACGCGAACTAAATCTTCCACAAAAAAAATATCATTTTCAACCAAATCTGAAATATTGTCGTCTCCACAGAAAGAAAGAAAAATCAAATCTCCCTAAAATTGTACAGAAAGGAAACAGTCGTGAGAAAAAAAAACCCTTTCACATATTATTCCACATATCCCTCGATAAGGTTAGGTTTTATAAGCGTCTTATACAGAACAACTGTTACCAGGGCACGAAGCTTGTCCAACCCAGAAGTAAGCAAAAAATAACAAATCCATGTGTTGATTAAGTGTAACAAGAAGGTGCAACGTTTTTAAAACAATGAAGTATCAGAGGTCGTGTAAATATTTGGTTTAGATGAATTGAATAAGGAGGAAAAAAACAAATCGTCTCCCGCAACAAGATGATTTTAGCCTAAGATATTCGTTGTAAAAAGAAAGGAAAATGGATTCAAAAAAAGTAACCGGAACACTCAGCTGAAGAATTATACTGAAGGTAAACCAGATAAAACGTTGTTACATAAGGCAGGAAATAAGTCGTATAAATGCATTTTCGAGAAAACATTGAGTTTACTTTTTTTTGTGTAATTCTCCGCAAACTTCCATGTGTCTTTATTGTGCAAAATTTGCTGAACTTTCCGAAAAAATACCTTATAAAGCACACGTTTGAGTGGTAAAAACTATGAAAAACTGGTCATAATCATTATTTTAAAAAACTTTTTCGTGAAATTCTGGTAACTCGTAGAGAATACATACAACCTCCTTATATTTATACATCAAATTTTTATTTTGTCTGCTCTACAATTTAAAAAAAAAAGTTAAAAAAAACACGTTATTCTAAAATGAAAAAATACCTCTCTCGCTACCGCAGATTTAAAAAGTACGAACATTTGTAGTGGTTTTAAAACTATTTTTTAACTTTTTTATGAAAAATACGACTTTTTCGGAATTTTGTGTACGCAATCAAATCGGGAATCCAATTTTACACAAAAGTTACTTTGACACCAAATTTCTATCTCTTTATCTCGTCAGCTGTGTGCTATCTTGTGACATAGACCATTTTGGTCGAAAATGAGTTAATGATGACGTTTTGCTATACTTAACAAACACTACAAGATGCTTTAATCCGATTTTGGGAACTATAGCTTCCGTTTCCCGGATATCGCAATACACACTTGTGACATAGACCTCTTTATCATCAAAATGATCGTGCACACTTGTGACTAGTGCGTCCATCCCGGGAATTCCCGGGACAAAAATTCCGGGATTTTTCCAGAACCGGGAATTCCCGAATCCCGGGATTTTTTATAATTTGTCCCGGGAATTCCCGAAAAAAAACAAATTTTGGTCTGGAAATTCTGATTTGGTTGTGGAAATATATGAACAGTTGAATACCTCAGAATCGATAATAATTTTAAAACATTATAATTTGTATTCGGCATATATCAGCATTAATTTAGTTTATTAGGGCAAACTGTTTAAATTTTAGTTTACCGATCTGCAAAATGCCTAGCGCTTTAAATATTTCATGTTTGATTTTATATGTTTTTAAAAGATTGATATATCTACTTATATTTATGATTTAAAAGTTGAAAAAAAATCAAATCAAATTATGTTTCATCAAGCACTGGTATGTGGGGCAAATCAGGACAAATGAAACGAATTAAGACAGCTATTTAGTATTTTTTTGCAGGATGTTTTGAATTACTTTGGTTAAAACAGGAACAGAACAACTTACCTATTTAGACTGTTTTTTCCTAGTTGGCGGTAGTAACTTAAAAATAATTTGTAAAATATGTTTTTTGCAAATGTTTTTTTGTGAAAGTTAAACATTTTAGCACTTGTATCAATAAGTAAAATTTTTAAATTATTTTTTAATTTTAACTGTGAATTTATTTAACACATGGATGATTGCAAAAATTTCATTCGAAAGGCGTTTATTCGGGATTGCAAAAGATGTTGTAGGCAACGTGTTGTAAAACTTGATACTTCCAGCACTTGTCGTATTTCTAGATAACTTTTTCAAAACAACAAATGCGCCAAGAGTTTCCTATGTACATAGGACCTTTTGAAAAAGTAATCGAGATTTATCCGATAAATATACAGCTCGTGCTGAAAAAATCTTCTTTTTGCCACTTGTTGCATACATTTTTATTATGTAAAACATGAAATTCAAAACTTATCTTAAATTTTACATTGGTTGGTGTCATTAAATTTGATGTCGCCTCTTGTTTTTTAAAGCTATTTTCCAAGAAATTTTTCAAGCTTTTCTGATCATGTCAAATAAAAAAGAAATATATTTGTATAAGTTTATTTAATTTGAATCACACATTGTAGTTCATTTAAAATCCAAAGCACAACAAAGAACAAAAAAACTTATTTTAATTTTTTATAGGCTTTTTAAAAACTGTCGTCCTTGTATAGATTGAAGTGTAGATTATCAGTAATTTATATGATTGAGCTAATTTTATGATTTTATGCTTGAAAACATAACAAATATAATGAAAACTTAGATTTTATTACTGTTTAAAAAATTTCCCGGGATTCCAAAATTATTTTTCCCGTTTCCAGGGAAATTCAAAACTTGGGAATTCAAATTCAAAACTTGGGAAATTTGGACGCCCTACTTGTGACACGTCATACATGTTGTTGGAAAATGTGGAAAAAATTTCTTGTTTTTCACAAATTTATGTACACACATACTTTCTTAAGGCAATGCAATCTTTTGTTTTTGAAAATATACTGATTAAGTCGGTTAAACTATTGATTTAAGCCTATTTTAGTTTGTATGGGAATTCTGTGCACACTTGTGACACGTAGTACAATTTTACTTTCGAAACACACTTGTGACACGTGCTTTTCAGACTTTTGTTTACATAATTTACTGTATCTTTTAACTGGTGTAACTAAATTAGTTGAAACTTGGAGCGTTTGTTAAGCGATAGTATACGAACCGATTGCTTCAAAAAGTTTGGCTATATCATTCATAATTTTGAAATTATTTACCAACAAACTTTAAAATCGATTTTCTCGAAAAGTACTAAATGGTCTTGTCACAATATAGCACACAGCTGACGATCTCTTAACTGGAAAACGTGTCTTAGTTAAAAATAAAAAAAATAGGTCAACGAATCATCTTTACGGTTAACTTTACGAGGTAGGCCTGGCCAATTATGTAAGGATGTTGGTGGTAATTGCCTCAGCTTTTCTTCTGGCCTGCAATTTTCAACTGACGGTTTCTCGGAAACTAAAGTCATGCCTCGGTTTAGACACCGTCAATACGGCATTTTAAAGTTTCATTCGACATTTTCAAATGTTGGGCAACATTTTTCGATCCTTAGACTATTTTTATAGAAAGGCCAACGTATTACCTTTCATTTGCGTCCAAGACAACTAATATCGGTTGAAATGGCGTGGAGTTATGATTTTTTGAAAAATGTGGTTTTTGCTAAAAATGACGACAATTGCAATTTTTGGGACCACTCTAGCACGGTGTAGGTCAACCTGATGGCCAAACAAAAAATATGGGTCTGATTATTTTGGCCAAAGAACCCCAGAAAAAGCTTGAGCCCGATCGGAGAACTTATTTTCGGTTTAGGCTCTTTTCAAATGGAATTGGGTACAAAAGCCCTATGCAATTTTTTATGTACAACGGTAAAAAAAAACACGATTAAAAACCATTTCTGATCACTTTTTTTCATTTTAATGCAAAAAAATAATTTACAGGACAACATTTTTTCGATGGATTAACTATGGTCCCCTTGGAACGAGCTGTCAAGTAGGACTATTTCTGTCAAGAAGGGCCGTGAAGTTAATTTTTCAAAATTGAATTAAAAATCCATTTTAAATCCTTTGCGGTCGTTCAAAAGGTCATTGTACTTAAAAAATAAGCTTTATAGTTGTGAACAATAATATCACAATTTTGAAAAAACCACATTTTTGAAAAAACTCAAAATTTTTAACAAAATTATGCATTTTTGAACAAACTACAAAAAAAATCATGTTTTACAATATGGGGGAAATATACCCATTTTAATCACTCTAAGCCGTTCGACCAATTCTCATAAGTTTTGTAGAATTCCGCTATTAAATCATCATTTTTAGATACATCAACAATGGTGAGTTGCTTGGTCACTTTTTTTTTAGCTATTTGTTACTTTGGAACAGTCAAAAACACTTTATGAAAGCTGTAATTCATGATCAAAGTGCTGATAGGCCGATAATAGAAATAGGCTGAGAAATGGTATATTTCCCCTGGGTAGCGCATGGTTGAGATTTTTTCATGCAAAAGTAACATTTTTTTTAAATACTCAAAATTTCATATTTTTTTTAATATTATGGGTATCAAATGATTGGGATTTTTTCGTACATTGCGATAGTTATATTTTTTTACAAATCTACTTTTTTTAGAAAAGATAATAATTTTTGTTCATACATTTCAATAGATTTTTTTTAGAAAATACTCGAAATTTTCACAGAACTACGTACTAATGAAAACATTTTTGTTTGTAAAAAACTGTATTTTTTTGTTTTTAATTTCGTAGTTTTGTGAAAATTTTGAGTGTTTAAAAAAATGTGTTATTTCTTTTGAAATGTATGAAAAAATTCAGATGATTTGATACCTTTTGTATAAAAAACATAATTTTTTAGTATTTTTCGAAAATACGTGATTTTTTGAAAATTGTTACTATTTTCAAAAATTTGTGTTATAATTTTCGAAATGTATTAAAAAATCCCAATCATTTGATACCCATATTGAAAAAAAATCCAGAGTTTTTTTTTGAAAAGGACCAATAAACTATTGTCTTTCATATGTTTATAGGACCTAATCAAAAAAAACTCTGGAAATGTTTTTTTTTGTTGGTATTTTTTCGAAAATACGTAGTTTTGTGAAAATTTAGAGTATATGTAAAAATCCCGATCACTTGCTACCCATATTGTAAAAAACTGTTACGTTACGTTAAAATTTTCAAAAATGTGTGTTTATAACTTTCGAAATGTATGAAAAAAACACGATCATTTGATACCCGTATTAGCAGAAACAATAATTTTTAGAATTTTTTGAGAAACATTGCATTTTCAAAATACAGCTCCATACATTTTTTTAAATATTTGTGTTGGTTTAAAAATTTATGTTTTTGCGTTACATAATAAAAGAACACTCCCAAAGAAAAGTCAATTTTCTGAAAACGGAGAGAACACAATTTTCGATTGCAATTTTTGTTTTGCTTTTAAAAATGACTTTTTTGAATTATGAGAATTTAAAATTTAAATTTAAAATAATTTAAATATTTGAGTAAAATCATGATTATGTCAAAAGAAATATATTTGCAAGAAAAAAAACGTTGGTCATACTTCTCTGTCGCTCAACAGTTGCCTGTTTTGGTGCACTAAAGAATATAAAAATAAAATAAACGGTGAAAAAAAAGTTAGACCCAAAGCATTTTTTTTAATAACCAGTTTTTAATAGTCTTCACCTTAATGAAAGTATAAGTGCAACACCTGAAAATGCATTTTTCGCGTTTATAACCAAATACAGTCCAGACTCGACTATCCGAAGTTTCGATTATCCGAAGTTCGATTATTCGAATATTTGTATGAAACTTCGGATAATTGAATCATGAACAAACAAAATTTGTTCTCTTACTTTTAACATCAAATTCGAGTTCTGCGACCCCATTTTTAGTCAAATTTGAGTTGTTGATTGCCAATAAAATTAAAAATTACAATTGGGTCCTAAAATGAAGCTTAGATTGCTGATATTATTGTTTACAGCGATAAATCTTATTTTTCTGAGTACAATGACCCTTTGTACGACTACAAAGAGTTTAAAATGGATTTTTAAATCAATTTTGAAAAATTAACCTCGCGGTCCTTCTTGACAGAAAAGGTCCTACTTGACAGTTCTTTCCAAGGGGACCATAGTTGATCCATCGAAAAAATGTTGTCTTGCCAACTTTTTTTTTGCATTAAAATGAAAAAAGTGATCAGAAATGGTTTTTAAGCGTGTTTTTAATCGTTGTACATCAAAATTTACATAGGGCTTTAGGACCCTATTCTTCAATATTTCATTGCCCTCATTTTGGCCGCCATCTTGGATTTAAAAATTTTAAATCACTTTAGGGTAGTTTAGGGGAATTGAGGATCGACAATCAAAAATAAGACAACGAAAAAGAATTGTTTTTTTGTGATTCATTTAGCCGGAGTTTCGATTATCCGAAGTGAAATTTTGCCAAGACCTTCGGATAATCGAGTCTGGACTGTATAGCTTGTTTGGGCTCGAGAACGGATCACATTTCACAGAAGCTACAGAAGAGGAAGGATAAGTGGACATACCGTGCCAAACGCTCTGAATTATAGGGTGTGTCAAATGATATACATATAATAATAAATAATATCGACCAATAAAATGTCTGCCCATGACCAATTCGAGGGGAAACATGAACTTTGGTTTGTTTTTTCTCAAAACTTTTCTATAGAGAATTAGGGTGGTTCGCTTCTAGTACATATTGCATGTCATTTCTGGATGGTATGCAAGAGCATTGAACCGCCCTAATTCTACCTTTTTCCGTTCGACAGCACCAAATCTGAGTATCAACACATTTTTTTCAGAAATGAAAAGTCATAGGAACTTTTTTTTTAAATCGAAAAGTATATGATTTTTCTTTAAAACCAAAATCTATCTCGAAAACGGAGCACTTTATCAAAAATGAAGAATTTTTTACACCCTGATGTATAGTGCGTCTCCATTGCTGCAACAGTGAATTTGTTACATAAGCCACCGTGCTTCTCCACTGAAGTAAATGGGTCAACGAAAAGTCAATAACGAACTGCTACAGTTTACGATTACAATCCTCCAATCCCATTGTTTTGATATTCATAAATGAGAAAGTACTAAGTAAGTAAAGTAAAGCGTCTTTATTCATCCCGTATCTCCAGCTCCACGGCAATCTCCTCCATGCCCTCCATCTGCTCATCGATCAGCAGCTCATAAGTGTCTCCCTCTCCCCGTTCTTCCTCCCCTTGCTCGACGATCCCCGGACCACCCCCTCCTCCCAGCAACACCCCGGCAATCCGAACCCCGCCCTTCATCCGATTCGACGGCCCCCGCCGGTTAAACTTCTCGTTCCAACTCTTGTCCTGCGGCTCCAGCCGGTGCGTGTACTTGACGTGGTTGGACAAAAAGTGATCCTGGCTGTACCGGGCTGGACACAGCTCGCACCGGTGCACCTTATCCCCGTCGGCCACGTGGCTCTCGACGTGCTTGATGAACACCTGTCGCGTGGTCAGCTGCTTCCGGCAGACACCGCACTGGTACGGATACTGACCGGTGTGGCGGATCTCGTGCTTGTACAGCTCGGTTGTCGTGCTGAATCGCGACGGACAGTGCCGGCAGGCAAAGTTGCGCACGCTGGTGTGGGTGTTTTGGTGCTTGCGCAGGTGGAAACTCCGCTTGAACGTCATGCCGCACACGTCACACTTGAAGCGACGTTCCTCCGAGTGCGAAACCATGTGCGAGTACAGATTGGAGGCGGCGGGAAAGGTCACGTTGCAGATCTTGCACCGGTGCTGCTTGGGACGCTCGTGCCGGGCGACGCAGTTGCGCACGTTCGACTCGTGTTTGTACTTTTTTCCGCACGTTGGACACGGGAACTCCGGGTGGGATTTGTGCGTGGCCAGGTGCACGGCGAGCGAGTTTTCCTGGGCGAAGCCTTTTCCGCACGTCTCGCAAACGTGCACCTTCTCGTAGTACACGAACCGTTGATGACCTCGCAAATCCCGCGCCGACTTGTACCTCCGATAGCACACGCCACACTCGAACGGCCGCTCCGTACTCTCCTCATCGTTTAGGTAAACCTTCGGTCTCCGCGCGTGCACCTCCTTCGAGTGCCGTTCCAGTTCCTCCTTCGACGCGAAACCCTCCCGACAGCCACAACAAACGAACGCCTCTCCCCCGGTGTGCGTCGCTTCGTGTTCCATCAGCTCTTTCAGAGTTCTCCGAGTCACGCTGCACTTGCCGCAAGCAAATAGCTTCTTTTCCGCTGCCTGCCGAAGGTGTCTATTGAGATAAGCCTTGTTCCGGAACTGGCGATAGCAACCCGTGCACTCGACCATCATCGCCAGATCGGGGTTGTTTGGACGCTGGGGCAGATGAACTTCCTGCTGGTGAGCGCGTAGCTCCGAATATGTCGGGTAGATCTTCGGACAGCCACAGCAGCGCAGGACGGAGACGGTGACTTCGTCGGTTTGTCTCGGTCGATTTGATTTGAGCTTGCGGTACGGGAATCGCTCGTGATGGCGTTTCAGCGCCACGGTTCCAAACTGAGCGAAACACAGCTTGCACGAGTACTTCTTGCCTCCAGTCAATCGACCATTCAAGACAAATTCTCGTTCGTGGTTCTTCGAGTGCGCCTTCAAATCAGTAAGCCTCAACGAACTAAAGTCACACCCGCAGCATCGGTACCGATTGTCCCCGTGAAACTTCAGCTGGTGGTTCGCCAATCCATTGCGCGAGGCAAACATGCACCCGCAAAACTTGCAAGAATTCAACGGTTGAACATTATTCCTCCCCTCGCGATGCGCACCAAATTCAGCCTCATCAAACACCTCAAAGCAAATGTTGCACTGCCTCCTCCCCGCAGGAATTCCCGTGACCAAAACCTTCGGCCGGTGACGCCGTCCAGCGTGCCTCCTCAGCTCATTCTCACTCGCGAAAGAGTCGTCACATCCGCAGCAAACAACCTCAACAGCTTGAAGTTCTGCCTGCTCAACCTTCACCTCCGACTCCAGCTCAACCGATTCCTGCTCCTCCAAAAGGTACTCAACCTCGTACAAGCGGTCCTCGTCCCCATCCTCTTCGTACTGCCCACTTCCAACCGCCTTCGTCAAAATGTTACTCAACGTTTCGTGTGATTTCTGCGATTGTTGCCTCAAACCGAACGCCTGTTCCAGCTTGGAGAAGCAAATCGAGCACAGCTGCTTCGGCATCAAATCATCCTGCTGCACCTCGATCCCGCAAATGGTATGGAATGCTTCAAGCACCGGAAATTCCGGCTCCGAACCTTCCTAAAACATGATCGAAACAATCATCAAAAATCTTCTATCTTAATTTTAAGCCGATTTAAACTCACCTCATCCCGGGGGAAGATGTCAATTAGCAGCCGGTCGATGTCGCCGGCGGAACCGGTTAGACAGATCCGGCAGATTGACTCGACGTTGTCCATCCGGATGGAAAGAACGGAAAAATCGGGGAATCCGCGGAACGGAACGGCGAGTTTGTTGATGTTTGAGTGACAGTTTTCTGTTTACTGTTTTTGTTTGGAAGTCTGGCAGTGCTGCCAGATTTGTGTTGGAATTGATGGCTGCGTACTGTGATTAGGGTGGTTTTAGGAAAAACAAAAAAAAACATTCTTTTATTCTTTTATTCTTTTATTCTTTTATTCTTTTATTCTTTTATTCTTTTATTCTTTTATTCTTTTATTCTTTTATTCTTTTATTCTTTTATTCTTTTATTCTTTTATTCTTTTATTCTTTTATTCTTTTATTCTTTTATTCTTTTATTCTTTTATTCTTTTATTCTTTTATTCTTTTATTCTTTTATTCTTTTATTCTTTTATTCTTTTATTCTTTTATTCTTTTATTCTTTTATTCTTTTATTCTTTTATTCTTTTATTCTTTTATTCTTTTATTCTTTTATTCTTTTATTCTTTTATTCTTTTATTCTTTTATTCTTTTATTCTTTTATTCTTTTATTCTTTTATTCTTTTATTCTTTTATTCTTTTATTCTTTTATTCTTTTATTCTTTTATTCTTTTATTCTTTTATTCTTTTATTCTTTTATTCTTTTATTCTTTTATTCTTTTATTCTTTTATTCTTTTATTCTTTTATTCTTTTATTCTTTTATTCTTTTATTCTTTTATTCTTTTATTCTTTTATTCTTTTATTCTTTTATTCTTTTATTCTTTTATTCTTTTATTCTTTTATTCTTTTATTCTTTTATTCTTTTATTCTTTTATTCTTTTATTCTTTTATTCTTTTATTCTTTTATTCTTTTATTCTTTTATTCTTTTATTCTTTTATTCTTTTATTCTTTTATTCTTTTATTCTTTTATTCTTTTATTCTTTTATTCTTCTAATGAAATTAAATATTTTCTGGAGATAACAATTGGATCCTGAAATTAAGCTTAAATTTGTATTATTATTGTTCACAACGATAAAGCTTATTTTTCTGAGTACAATGACCCTTTGAACGTCCGCACAGGATTGAAAAATTGATTTTTAATTCAATATTTAAAAATTTACTTCACGGCCCTTCTTGACATAAAAGGTCCTACTTGACAGCTCGTTCCAAGGGGACCATAGATCCATCGATAACATGTTGTCTTGTCAATATATTTTTTTGCATTGAAATGAAAAAAAAAAGTGATCAGAAATGGTTTTTTTCATCGTGTTTTTTACCGTTGTACATGAAAATTGACATAGGGCTTTAGTACCCAATTCGCGATTTAATATTATTCGCGCAGCACCAAACCAAAGTGCGCCAAAAAACTCTACAAATTTAAGATAATTCTATGGTTAGAATTGCTACCTTTTTAATGTAACTTTGCCATAAAACAATTTTTTTTTTCTTGGGTCAACTTAGGCCTCGACTTAAGCTGTGTTTCTTATAAAGTTTGACTTTGTCAAACCAACATGGTACAAACAAAAATGTGACCAACCACCGGGGATTGAGTAAGAGGTAAGCCTCGAGGTAAGCCAAATTGGGTCCTAAAATTAGGTTTGATTGCGACAAAGCTTATTTTTCTGAGTACAATGACCCTTTGTACAACCACAAAGAGTTTAAAATGGATTTTTAAATCAATTTTGAAAAATTAACCTCGCGGTCATTTTGACAGAAAAGTTCCTACTTGACAGCTCGTTCCAAGGGGACCATAGTTGATCCATCGAAAAAATGTTGTCTTGTCAATAACTGTTTTTGCATAAAAATGAAAAAAAAGTGATCAGAAATGGGGTTTAATCGTGTTTTTTACCGTTGTACTTAAAAATTTACATATTGGGTACTAAACTGCCCATAATTGAAAATTCGGCTATTATGCCAAATCAAGTATTCCGAGAAAAACGCGTTTTAGTGTTTGTCACAAAATCTCCGTCAAAGCAATTCCCCATAAGAGTGGCATATTAGCCGTTTGGTTTTTCGCATCGGCAGCCAAGTCTAAACACTATTTCAGTGAAATTAAATTTCCAGGAGATACGTTGGAACATGCTCTACCACCTGGTGCTAATATCTCGTTTTTGCCAAAAGTTGATATTAGCCATTTTTTCAATGGTGGGCAGTAAAGCCCTATGTGTTACAATTGGGTACTAAAGCCCTATGTCAATTTTTATGTACAACGGTGTTGAGTTGAAGACTGCGCGCAATCAAGTAGGCACTGTGTGCCGGCAGCTTGGTTACAGTTATTAGTTTTAATAAACTTCTACCGATTGGACGTGTTTCTAATCCACTGCGTTTCTCATTACTCTAACAAGAGGTTATGGGCCCAGCCTTCCTAGACGTGTTTCTAATCCACTGCGTTTCTCATTACTCTAACAAGAGGTTATGAGCCCGAACGTGCGCGAAGACTAGCGGAAGATGTCCGATCGGATTCACGGGATCGAGCGACTGGTCGGTCGGGAGAACTGGGCCGATTGGAAGTTTGCGGTTCAAACCCATCTGGAAGTTGAAGACCTGTGGGATGCTGTCGAACCGAAGGTGAAGGCGGATGGAACGGTGGAAGCGGTCGACCCGGCCAAGAGCAAGCTTGCGCGAGGGAAGATCATCCAGTTCCTGGAACCGGTAAACTATTACCACGTTCGCGAAGCGAAGACGGCGCAAGAAGCTTGGAAGAACCTGGTCGATGCGTTCGAGGAGAGCGGACTCACGCGGGAGGTCGGATTGCTGCACAAGCTCATCAGGACCGATCTGGACAGCTGCGGAACGATGGAAATCTACGCGAACCAGATCATCTCGGCGTGCCACCAGCTGAAAAGCATCGGATTCCCGATTCCAGACAGGTTCGTAGGAGCGTTGCTGTTGGCGGGGCTGCCGGACCGGTTCAAGCCCATGGTGATGGCGCTCAAGAACTCCGGAATGGCGATCACGGGGGACTCCGTGAAGACGATTCTGCTGCAGGAGGAGGACGAGCTGTTGCCAGGTGAAAAAACATTCGTTGCTAAGCGGCGATTCAACAAGCCAGGTGGTTACCGACGCAACACCCAAACAGCGGGCGGTTTCCATGGCGACGACCAAACAGCGAGCGGCTCTCGTAGCAACCACGGATCGCGAAAAAGTCAGCCGGAGGAACGCGGTCCACGGTGCCGGAAGTGCAACAAAATTGGCCACATTGCGAAGCACTGCCCCGAGAAGGATGCTGTGCGCGGGAAGCAAGCGTTGTGCACGGTGCTGTCAACATTCAAGTCGGCCGGGACGGACGACTGGTACCTGGACTCAGGTGCGACACAGCACATGACGCGGAACCTGGAGCTGCTGGAGGACGTGCGGGACAGGAGCGGAACGGTTGTAGCTGCCAACAAGGAGTTGATGGAGATCCAGGCATGCGGAACGGCCACGCTCTTCCCGTCGTGTTTCAATGGTGAGGAACCTGTTCCGGTAAGCGATGTGCATTTTGTCCCGGACCTTTCGACAAATTTGCTGTCGATCGCACAAATCGTACGGAAGGGCAACACGGTGCTGTTCAACGCGGACGGCTGCATTATCCGGAACGCTGATGGCGGCGTCGTTGCGACCGGTGTGATCGAGGATGACCTGTTCAAGGTGGACCAGCGCAAGAACAAGGCGCTGGCGTGCTCGCGCGTGGATACCCTCGAGACTTGGCACAAGCGCCTGGGTCACCTGAACGTGAGCAGCATCAAGAAACTGGCCAACGGTGTAGCCAGCGGTGTGCAGATCAACGGAGACGGCATGGACGATTGCCAGATTTGCCCGATGGGGAAACAAGCTCGACTGCCGTTCAGCAAGAGTGGTTCCCGCGCCGAGGAGTTGCTTGAGGTAATTCATTCCGATATCGCTGGCCCGATGGAGCTGCCGTCCCTCGGCGGTTGTCGGTATTACGTTTCGTTTATCGACGACAAGTCCCGGCGAGCGTTTGTGTACTTTCTCAAGACCAAGTCGGAGGACGAAGTACTGGCTTGCTTCAAAGAATTCCATGTCCTGGCGGAGCGCCAGACAGGCCGGAAGTTGAAGACGTTGCGTACGGACAACGGCAAAGAGTACGTCAACAAGGGATTCCGGGAGTACTTGAAGCGGATGGGCATCCGACACCAGACCACCAACGACTACACTCCAGAGCAGAACGGGATGGCCGAACGCTTCAACCGGACAGCGGTCGAGAGAGGGCGCTGCATGTTGTTCGAGGCCAAGCTACCGAAACCGTTCTGGGCGGAGGCGGTGAATGCTGCAGTTTACCTCATGAACCGATCGCCAACCAGCGGTCACAGTCTCACACCGGAGGAGATGTGGAGCGGAAAGAAACCGGATCTCTCTCACGTTCGCGTGTTCGGAACGAAGGCGATGGTGCAAGTGCCGAAAGTCAAGCGCAAGAAGTGGGATTCGAAGTCTCGTGAGTGTGTGCTGATTGGTTTTGAAGAGGACACGAAGGGGTACCGCCTGTACGACCTCGCGAGCAAGACTTTCCTGAAGAGTCGCGAAGTGACTTTCATCAACGAAGGCTTGGGCGAGAAAGCGGCTGTCACGAAGAAGAAACCGGAGGTAATTTCCCTTGACTTCGGTACAACTCCGAAGGTTGATGCCGCGCAGCACCCTGGACTGGTTCCGCCGGAACCGGATGCCGTTGAGGAGGAGCAGCCTCTCGATGTTGATGATGTCCTCGAAGACGACGGCCACGAAGAGCCTGTGGTGGAAGCTGTGGTCCCTGGGCCTAGGACCGGTGCTGTGGTCGATGACCAAGTAGCTGGCAGTAGTTCCACCATGACCAACGTGCTCCCTCCGCAAAACATTTCCAAACCACCCGGGTCAGGGGTGTTGGGGCGCAGCGGTCGGGAGCACATCCTTCCAGGCAAGTACAAAGACTTTATCGTTTCTGGCAAAGGTCTACCCGTGTCCACCATTTCTCAGGCACTCGGGGACGATTCGAGCGACTCCAGCGAATACGATGATGCCGACGATGTCGAGTTTGGAGGGCTAGCAGCTGGCCACCGAGACGATCCACTTGCAGAGCCGCGGACCTACGCGGAGGCGATGGCGTCGCCGGACGCAGAGCGCTGGAAGCAAGCGATGGTCGATGAGCTTGAGTCGATCAAGGCCAACGAGACGTGGACTCTCGTCGACCTGCCCCCGGGTCGGAAAGCTGTTGGCTCGAAATGGGTCTACAAAATCAAGCGGGACGCGGATGGTCGCGTGTTGCGGTTCAAGGCACGGTTGGTTGCGCAAGGATTCAGCCAACAATACGGGACCGACTACGAAGAAGTGTTCGCGCCGGTTGTGCGACAAACGACCTTTCGCGCGCTGATGGCTGTTGCTGCGAAGAAACGCATGACCGTGAAGCAGTATGACATCAAGACCGCCTTCCTATACGGCGATCTTGAGGAGGAGATTTACATGCGTCAGCCACGCGGATTCGAAGGCGCCAAAGGCAAGGTGTGCAAGCTGAAGAAGAGCCTGTACGGACTGAAGCAGGCGGCGCGGTCCTGGAATCAGAAGCTTCACGATGCCTTGAAGCGGCAAGGATTCGAGCGGTGTGTGGCGGACACGTGCCTGTACCGCAAGCGACGAGCTGGACGTTGGTGCTACGTTCTTGTGTACGTGGACGACTTGATTGTTGCGAGCGAAGATCCGAAGATGATCGAGGCCTTGGCCGGAGCGCTGCAGCAAAACTTCGAAATGAGCGTGCTGGGAGACATCCGGTTCTACCTCGGCATGGAGATCGAGAAGAACGCACAAGGTGACTACTTCCTGAGCCAACGGAAGTACATCGGAGAGGTCGTCGAGTCGAGCGGACTTGCGGACGCGAAGGTGTCCACTGTTCCCCTGGATCCGGGGTACATCAAGCGCGAGTCGGAGGAGGAGCCTCTTCCGGACAACAAGGAGTACCAGAAGTTGGTTGGGAAGCTGCTGTACATTGCCGTCAACACGAGGCCGGACATCTCGGCGGCGGTGTCCATCTTGAGCCGCAAGACCAGCAGGCCAACGCAGGACGACTGGAACGAGCTGAAGCGGGTCGTGAGGTATCTGAAAGGAACCAAAGATTACCGATTGCGACTGAGCCAGAACGGAACCGACAGCGGGATCGTTGGATTCTGCGACGCCGACTGGGCGGAAAACCGTGAGGACAGAAAATCCAACAGCGGGTTCGTGTTCAAGGTCAACGGCGGAACGGTGAGCTGGGCATGCAGGAAGCAGAGCTGTGTGTCGCTATCAACCGCCGAGGCCGAGTTTGTATCGCTTTCCGAAGCGGTGCTGTGGCTGAAGGTGCCTCTGCGAGAACTGAATGACGAGCAGCAGATCGTTAACCAAGAAGACAACCAAAGCTGCTTGAAGATGCTGTCTGCCGAGAAGTTCAGCAACAGGGCGAAGCACATTGCCACGCGATTCCACTTCACGAAGGACCAGATCGAGAAGGGGGAGGTAAGCTGCGTTTACTGTCCAACGGAGGACATGGTGGCGGACCTTCTCACGAAGCCACTAGCCAGGATCAGGACGGAGAAGCTGGCTGGGATGATCGGCTTGACTGCAGCAGTCTAGGAGGAGTGTTGAGTTGAAGACTGCGCGCAATCAAGTAGGCACTGTGTGCCGGCAGCTTGGTTACAGTTATTAGTTTTAATAAACTTCTACCGATTGGACGTGTTTCTAATCCACTGCGTTTCTCATTACTCTAACAAGAAACGGTAAAAAACACGATTAAAAACCATTTCTAATCACTTTTTTTTTCATTTTAATGCAATTTTTTTTTGACGTGACAACATTTTTTCGATGGATCAACTATGGATCCTAAAATGAAGCTTAGATTGCTGATATTATTGTTTACAGCGAAAAAGCTTATTTTTCTGAGCACAATGACCCTTTGTATGACCCCAAAGAGTTTAAAATGGATTTTTAAATCAATTTTGAAAAATTAACCTCGTGGTCCTTCTTGACAGAAAAGCTCCTACTTGACAGCTCGTTCCAAGGGGACCATAGTTGATCCATCGAAAAAAATGTTGCCTTGTCAAAAAAAAAATTGCATTAAAATGAAAAAAAGGGATTAGAAATGGTTTTTAATCGTGTTTTTTACCGTTGTACATGAAAATTGACATAGGGCTTTAGTACCCAATTATCAGAATCAGAAACTAACATTAACTAAAAAAGATACATGCAAATTAAAATACTAAAAATGAAACAAGAAAAATATAAAACGAAAGAAGTCAAGATTTCGCAGAACAAAAGTTGTCCAAAATAAACACGGTAAAAATAAGAATTTTCGAAAAAAAAAAGGGCAGTAAAGGGTTAACCGGTAAAAAAAACTTGAAAAAACAATGATATCAACCCCCTGTAACAGCCATCCACCACAAACTGTCACAGAACGCAGCCAACTTGCCAGTGACGTTTTCACGTTCGACGTCGTCGATCGGTCGATGTGTCAAATCGAAACTTTTTTTTTCTCCAGCCTGCGGAAATCGGTGTTTCGGAGCCGAAATAGTGGCCAAAATGGTTCCAATCGCTTGAAATTCCACCCAAAGCTAGTGTCCGCGAGTGCCCCAACGTGTCCGCGTTCCGGATTGACCGGAGTTTGCGAAGCAAGGTGTGATTTGTGGGAGTTTTCAACGGGGACAAAAGTGCTACGTCAAAAGTGGAAAAGTCAAAGAAAAAAACACCAAGTTCCACGAAGAAGCAATAAGAACCGTCGCGAGGTCCGCGGAGGCCGGAGAAAATAGACGGGAGGGCAGAGGGCTGCCGTTACTTCACGACAAGGGGAATCCATTTGCGTTGCCTCTCAAGTTTTTAATCTGGGCACGGTTTAACGAAGCGAAAACAATCCGATTCGGTGGCCACACCGAAGGAGGACGTGGAGAAGTGGAAGAGTTGGTTGGCCCCAAGACGTAATGGCGAAGACAAGTTCCAGAACAAACATGGGACCGCTTGCCGGCATTTTGCTGGTGACGGCACTGCTTTCCGGACCGGCGAGTGCCTTCTATCTGCCCGGATTGGCCCCGGTCAACTATTGCCGGCAGTCGGAGATGCAAAAGTCCTGCAAGGTGAGTGTGTAATGACTTCTTGCACCTTCTTCCAGTCCCCGAAGAGTGACAACTCATCAAATCGTGAATTACTCATTCGCGGGCATGGTTTTTGATTGAAGAGGGGAAGAAGGTATTAAATGGGGGAACCAACTTGTCTTGATATCTCTATCGAATTACTCCAACTCAACAGCACCGACCAAGTCATCAGCGGGGTTGTTTCAGATAAGGTTATCACCACGCGCGAGAGGGTTGTGCTGCGGTTTAGGAGAGATTCTTTTTCCCTTTTTTATATTTGTGGAAATTTTTAAGCCAACCAACTCTTTCCGATCGATGTAATATTTGCCAAACTTGAAGCAAATGCAACTAATCTTTATCGCGTTGTTGTAAATTGAGTGGAAATTCCATCGGAATGATGCAAACTTGGAAACACAACTAAATTTAAAACTTCAAATTTTACCGATGCATAATGTTCATACATAATTATCCATTTCAAAATGCATAATTTTCAATTATAATTAGCATAAGCTTGTTGAAATGTAAAATGCACTTAAAAAGGCATTTGAACACCTTAACTATCAAACTCGTAAAAAAGTTGGAAATTCCATGCAAAAAAAAGCTTTTTTTCGAGATTTGGAGTGTAGCGGTGTAGCTAGGTGTTAAATAAAATATTAGCTGTGTTTGAAAATATTCCTCTCGATTGAAAAAATTTAATCGGCTGTTTGGATGTTTAATTTTTGAGAGGAAACGCCTTGGAAAGTTTTTTTTAAATCGCTTTTATGGTCTTTCCAAAAAATATATTTATTTCAAATGACGTAAAAGTAACTTTTATTTATAATACCAACAATTTATTGCAAACAAGGTTGTTAACAATTAAATTCCCTGGAGATGGAGCCACTCGTTGCCGTCGTTTCAGGGCTATTTGCCAAGATGGTTTCCGATGTTGATATATATCACACATTTATTTTATATTTATATACTTGTGTTGATAGAAATCACAACTTGCAGGCCAAGGATTGATACCTAAGAGCATGCAATGGCACTGACCTTGTTGCGTGCTATTCGGTTGACGTCCACGTAAGGAACATCCTGGAAGGAGCGTAACTAGCTACATCCGTAGTTCTGTTAGATCATCCGAATTATCTTGATCAGAACAGTATAGCTCTGGTTCCTTGCGAGTGTCCTATTTTCTTACCTCCACGTTGGCTTGGTTTTCATGATGACCTAGCTGGTGGCCTGTGGAAACGGATCGTAAACCTTTGACCACCGCGGGTCAGAGTCGAGACGGCTAAAAGAAAGGGGCGCGACAATGTGGGAAAGGGAAGTAATTTGTGATTGTAGACGGTATTGTTTCGATTCGCAGTATGTTGAGTCAACTGCTGTGGATGTACCTGAAACATCGCACAACGGGGTTTCTCTCCTTTCCATTTCCAGCTACCACCTATCTCCTTTTTTTATTTTGCTCTACTGATTCTCAATTCTTCACTGATTCTTCTATTTAATATCCATCATTTGATTTTGATTTGACTAACTTTTGATTCTCTTATCTCTCAAAGCTTTTCCACTCTTTTTTACCAATTGATACTGGTGTAACAAACTTTGTTTTTTTTTTTCCTTAAAAATATACTTTTCCTTAATGTACTAGTAATATCAAGTCTATTTATCATTCGCCTAATCTTTTTTGATTTTATTGCGAATTTATTTATTTGAATAATTCTTTATCTGTCCTATAAATTATCATTACTATAATCTAAGCTTGTTTTGTATCTCTTTTTATTAACTATTGTCTTATTTTACATCTAATACATCCAGCTTCTCATTTTTATTCTTTAAAATACGCTCATCATTCTCTTATTCTCTCATTATTCTCTTCAATCTTCACCCTTTGTTTGAAAAGTGAGGTTTGAGCCCTTACTCAATTTATGGAATGGTAAAAGGATTAACACAAATATTACTATTGTACTTTTGGTAAACTTTTATAACATGCTTAGGACCAAAAATTGTAACAAAACACCGCGACAGAAGAAATAGCAACAGATAAACACGACTCAACACTAGGAAAGATTTCAGGAGAAAACAATACACAGTAAAATAACAACTAGTTTTTGAATTCAAACTAAAAATAAAACAGTTTTTGCTTTAATGAAAATTGATAGGCACACTATAAATGGTTAGGCGCTTATACTTACATCAAACCCTACGTAATGTACCACCCCCGGCCGAGTTAAAATGTGTAACCGGAAAAGAAGGTGTGCATGCCTGGCACGAACACTCAAAGCGTGTTCTAGCGTGCTGCTCGTACTGACTCAGAGCAAAGGTGAGATGTAGGTGTAAGGGCAGTGCGTGTTCGTTGGGAACCTGGTGCATAAGATCGGTCAAGGCCCGTTCTTACACTGAAAATTGCGAATTGTGTTGATAGAAATCACAACTTTTATACTATGTAAAATTGCAAGATATTGATTTTTTTTTTATTTGCATCTCAATATTCTTGTTTGTAAAATCTGGTAGGAACAGGTTTAAATCTTTTTGATACATCGTTAGCTTAGGTAGAAATTCATAAAGCAAAGCAACGCTTACGCACAACAGTAAAAGAGGAGATTTTCCTCTTTTGTTAAAGTGGGTGTTAGGTTAGGATTTGGTATTTTGATAATTGAGTTTTTTTTTTTGCAAGGCACTTAGAATAGTTAGTTTTTTTTGTAACTTTAGGTTGTTTAATAGTTCCAGACTCTATCTATGTGTAAGCGAGTTAAGTAATGCTAATAGAATCTCTGATTTCAATTTATGTGGTCTAATAATAACCATTCATAATTGTCAAAAAATCCATAGAGTCTCGATCAATCAATAATGAAATGATATCGGACAAAATTCGTTAATCTGTTGAACTAACGGTTTTCGGATTATGGTTGTATCGACCATTATTGCGAATCGAGGATTTACTGGAGTTTTGACGATCAAATGGAGCCTAACATTTCAAAAGGGCACAAAACTTTTGTAAAAAATAATGTATCCCTTTCACTCAAATGACAGTTTGCATAAGGTGTGAGAGGGATACACTCTTGTTTACAAAAGTTTTGTGCCCTAATGAAATGGAAAGCACGAAATGGAGCCTAACATTTCAAAGGGACACAAGGGTTTTGTGAACAGGAGTTCATCTCTTTCACTCAAATGACAGTTTATATTAGGTATGATAGGGATACACTCTTGTTTGCAGAGCTTCTGTGCCCTAATGAAATGGAAGGCACGAAATAGTCTTCTTGATGAAGAGTATTCAACTTGTAAAGTATGAACTGTTCATTTATGTTTATTGGTTTTGGAAGCGGCAAGTCAGGTTTAAAAACAAGGTAAAGGAATGTTTGGCTTTGCAATTAAAATTTCGGGGATTTGAGATTCAAGTTACTTTAAGACAGTTTAGTTTAGGTTGTTGATTCAAGTTAGTTAGTTTTCCGTAAATGAATAATTGGACTTAAATGATCAGTTGAACTGGTCGGAGTGTACTATTTCATTAGCAGATCTGCTTCTAGTTGTAATGTACGACAAGACTACTGACGGACGCGACAGGACGGGGCCCAGAAAAAAGTCCTCAAGATTTATATTCCCTAGACAAGTTAGTTTTCATCTTTTGTTTTCCAGTATTTTTTTAAATTTCCTTTAAATTTGAAATACATCATAGGTTTCCTTTGTATAAATCTGCGATTAGTTACATTTTCTTATTTAATTAACTCATAATTTAATTTCTCCGGGCCTTTTTACTTTGGATCATAATTTCAGATTTCCTTTATTCAGTGTTAAACTTAGATTACCGTAACTGCTCAAGTCATCCAAGTTCTTACTACTCACACCTACACTAATTTTCTTTCACCTTCCCCCTCCCGATCCCCTATATCTTCCGGTGGTGTTCATTTTGTATGCAATACTAGTTCGGCCACTACCCTTTTTTCCACAAGAAACCGGACTTGGACTGACTTGAGGCCGCGTCCCCCACCTTGCTCCGTAAAACGAAACAAGGTTGTTAACAATTAAATTATCGAGGCTCGATAACGATAACGATAGTTCTATCGTTATCGTTATTTAGATAATTTTATCGGCGATAATCTTATCGCCAATAATAAACGATAGCTCATTTTAAAATTCTTTCTAAAATCGATTAATTCAACCATATCATGTTAAATTTTCAATGCTTTCACTAAGAATATATTTTTGAAAATGTAGTAAGTTTCAAAGCATAAATATGTACTCAAAATTGTTCACAAAATACCTTGCAAAATACCGTATTTTTTCGAAACTACTCAAATTTTCATAATTTACAATATGGTTATCAAACGAAGCGAAATTTTGTAAGCTTTTTCACTGTATTAGAGTTTTTTTTTTTGTAAAATACAATTTGTATTTTTATTTTATTTTTCAAAAATATACCGAATGTACAACCTGTTTTGTATACATTGACTTAAATGATAAGGACCTTATGTTTCACTATTTCACAAAATACCGATTTATTTTCGAAAATTCTCAAATTTTCAAATTTTGCAATATGGGTATCAAACGAAGCAAAATTTGGTTTGCTTTTTTCACATTAATAGAGTTTTTTTTTTGGAAAATACTATTTATTTTACAAAATTCCGTATTTTTACGAAAGTACAGTCCAGACTCGATTATTCGAAGGCCTCGGAAAAATTTCACTTCGGATAATCAAATGACGAAAAAATATTTTTTTTTCGTTGTCTAATTTTTTGATTGTCGAGCTTAGGTATGACCCCTAAACTACGCCAAAATGATTCAGAATTTTTAAATCCAAGATGGCGGCCAAAATAGCAGAGATGCCTTCCGTATCCCCATTTTAGTCCAATTTGAGTTGTTGATTACCTATTAAAAATTCTAAATCATTTTAGCGTAGTTGTAGTTGACCCCTAACTAAAGCTCGACAATCAAAAATTAGACATCGAAAAAAAAAGAATTCGTGGTTCGATTACCCGAAGTTTCGATTATCCGAAGTGATTTTTTTCGGATAATCGAGTCTGGACCGTATACTAAAATTTCCACAAAATACCGCATTTTTTCGAAAATATTCACATTTTCAATATGGATATCAAACGACGAAAAAACGAAAAAAAAAAAGTTTGATATGAAGCATACACAATTTGAATGTATGTATGAATCCATAACCCAAATTTTGAAAATTTGAGTATTTTCGAAAAAAATATATATTTAGTGAAAGCATGACATGATATGGTTGAATTAATCGATTTAAGAATGATTTAAAAAATGAGGAGTTGCTTTGGAGAATTTGAACGGTTCGCGTCGCTGTCAACAAGCCGGATTTTCGTTGCCGTTTCCGTCTTTGTTTCCCCCCCGATTGTGCGTGTATTTCGACCCGGGTGATTTCGCGATGGTTTGACAGTTGCTTTGGAGAATTTGAACGGTTCGCGTCGCGGTCAACAAGCCGGATTTTCGTTGCCGTTTCCGTCTTTGTTTCCCCCCCGATTGCGCGTGTATTTCGACCCGGGTGATTTCGCGATGGTTTGACAGTTGCTTTGGAGAATTTGAACGGTTCGCGTCGCGGTCAACAAGCCGAATTTTCGTTGCCGTTTCCGTCTTTGTTTTCCCCCCGATTGTGTGTGTTTTTCGGTCCGTGCGGTTTCGCGTTTTATTTGGTTTCATCTTTCCACAGCCGGCTGTCTAAGATTGAATCATTTATGCTAAACTTAACACCAAATAACCGGGAATAATCTCATCCGCATCCTCCGACTGTTTGCCTTGAGAATGGATAATACATCACATCATTAAACAAAATTTATTGATTATTGGGTCGCATCATCATCCTCTATGATGAATCCTGGCCATTACCCTTTCCCACTAACAAAATCCCAAGTAGAAGTAGTTTTCCGGCACACGTGGGGGTGTGGATATCGTATAGAACCCACCCTTGGTAGCAACCTGTGCTAACTAACATTCCCGTCCCAATCCCCCCGAGATCTACAAACTGACATGGCGGGCGCCGTTGGTGGCCAATGACTGTTACCTATTTGCTTCAGATCTAGTTTTAATGACCTTGATGTTTTATCTTTTCAACGCATTCATACATGCTGTTGAAAAGGGAAACACCATTAGATCGTTTAAGCGTATGGTCAGTTGTATTGATAGGATATTACGGTCCTGTTCAGCAACGGAGAAGGACAACCATGGGTGGTCTCTCATGCTCATGCTCATGCTCATGCTTAAGAATGATTTAAAAAATGAGTTATCGTCCTTTTTTCATAAATTTATTTTTATTTGGTCCTTTTCGGCACTGGGACCTTGTTTGGACCAAGTCGGCTTTTGTAATTACATTTTTCTTAAAGCTTAGAGTAAATACAGAGGATCTTGTGTGTAAATGTTAGTAAGAGGGGAGCCGATAGAATTATCAAAATAACGATAACGATATATTATCGTTATCGTCAGACGATAATATTATCAACGATAATTTCATCGTTTAACAGCCTTGATTTTTACTTATTCACATGTATGTTACCCCTTAAAAAGCTTAAATTGTCTTGCTTATTTTTCTTTTATTCACTGTATTTCAGCAACCAGAGGTCCAATCTTGAATATCTCTTATGCAATTTTATTGAAAATTTTCTCAAGTCTTTGAAAACAATATTTTCAGCAAGACAATCATGGACACTATTTTTAAAAATTGAAAAACTTTTATTTTCAGTCTTGAAAACGGTGCACTTTATCAATGAATCTGTGAATTAATTTTTAAAATTTAATTTTACATTTCAGCAATTCCCCACGAAAACAGCATGGAAAAAAACAAAAGTGCTCGGATCGGGCTCAAAATTTTTCTGGGGGTTCCCTGGCTGAAATAATTAGACCCGTATTTTTTTGTTTGGCCATTAGGGTGACCTACGCCGTGTTAGGGTGGTATGAAAAATTGCCATTTTCGTCGATTTTAGCAAAAACCACTTTTTTCGAAAAATCATATCTCCTCGCCATTTTAACCGATTTCTATTGTCTTATACGCAAATGAAAGGTGATAAGTTGGCCTTTCAATGAAAAATAGTAAAAAGTTTCAAAAATCTAACCTAACATATGAAAAGGGCGTATGAAACTTTAAAATGCCGTTTTGGCGGTGTCTGGACCAAAGAGCCTATGTCTGGAAATATTTTTATCGGATTCCCCGGACATTTTTACATAACATACTAAAAAATGGGAGGAGTTCATTAACAGGATTCCGAGATATGATTTTTTTAAAATAAAATCCGTGTTTTTTGACGCGCCGCGCGCAAAAACCGGAGAATGACGAAATTGGCAAAAAATCAACTTTTTTCACTAAAACTGCGATAACTTAAAAATTTCAGCGATGACCTATAGATGTTATGGTACCAAAAGTTGCGTCTTTCAATTACAAAAATTTTGATACCCAGACATGTATAGGTCATCGCTGAAATTTTTAAGTTATCGCAGTTTTAGTGAAAAAAGTAGATTTTTTGCCAATTTCGTCATTCTCCGTGAAAAAACACGGATTTTATTTTCAAAAAATCATATCTCAGAATCCTGTTAATGAACTCCTCCCATTTTTTAGTATGTTATGTAAAAATGTCCGAGGAATCCGATAAAAATATTTCCAGACATAGGCTCTTTGGTCCAGACACCGCCAAAACGGCATTTTAAAGTTTCATACGCCCTTTTCATATGTTAGGTTAGATTTTAGAAACTTTTTACTATTTTTCATTGAAAGGCCAACTTATCACCTTTCATTTGCGTATAAGACAATAGAAATCGGTTAAAATGGCGAGGAGATATGATTTTTCGAAAAAAGTGGTTTTTGCGAAAATCGACGAAAATGGCAATTTTTCAGACCACCCTAACACGGCGTAGGTCACCCTAATGGCCAAACAAAAAAATACGGGTCTAATTATTTCGGCCAGGGAACCCCCAGAAAAATTTTGACCACGATCCGAGCACTTTTGTTTTTTTCCATGCTGTTTTCGTGGGGAATTGCTGATTTACAAACTGAAATCAAAAATAAAATCGAGTAAAATTTTATCTTTTTAGATGAGTTTTTTTTAATACATTTTTTTCAAAAAATCAAAATTCGATGGATAAATTGTTGCCATAGTTTTCTTTGGCTCAAAAATTGCAGTTTTTTGTCCCCTAAAACAAATCAAAAATTAAAAAAAAAACAGATTTTAGCAAATTGAATTTTTGAGACAAAAAACGTAAATTTTTTTCGAGTACCAATTTTTTTCTGATAAATCCTCTTCAATCCCTACTACTTTGCCGAAGACACCAAACCGTTCTGAAGATTCCTTCAAAAGATACAGGACAGCTGCAAAAAATGTATGAAGCCTTGTATGGGCAAACCAATGACACAAAATGGCTTCTTTGGTCACAGGAAAGGCCCAATTAATTAAGCATAAAAATCATAAATCATGAAAAAAATCTTACCGGTTGAACAATACTTTAAAAATAAATTGAAATCCTATCAATGTCACCCCATTTTACGGTATCGGCATTTGAAGTTGGGTGCTGTTTATGCTGTTTGAGTGACACTTGAAAAGCTTATTTTTTTTGTTTCTTCAAAGTATACTTCGACGCCAACATTTCAAAAAGCATCATGTACAAACCATGCGTTTTGAGAAAAACGCATTTGAATGTTGAGCATACATTTTCAATTCCCATTTTAATATAAAAGCAAAATAAGATGTTCTAATAATAACAAACGATGAAAAACGTTGCTTTTATTGATACTTGATCATCCAAATTCAATAAAACATCATTTCCGTAATTTTATTTGAGTAAAACAAACATAACTCCTTTTGAAATCACCAACGTCGATATCACCCTGCTGTCATTGAGGGGGGCGCTTTGTTATGATTCGTTTTTCTTCGCCGAATGTACGTAATGGCGCTTTGTTCATGATGCTTTTTTTTCGTCACGAGGTTCATGTAGTCTTTTGTTTGACAGGTTGACAGGGCTATATAAACAGGGACTGCTGATGGCAGAGATTTTGTTTATGTTACTTTATTTAAAATCATGATTAAACAGACTTTACTGAAGTAACTTTTGCTCATTTTTAGTGGAGAGGTAGCTTATTAGGAGTACTTTCAAAATATGCAATAACCCAAAAAGTGTCAAAATGTACATGATGCCTTTTGAAATGTTACCGTCGACTTTTCCATAGCGAATTTGATTTTCCATTAAAATACTACGTTTTTCCTTGATATTTGAAAATTAATACCTTTTTTGTTACTCTTTTAAAAAAAAATCTAGGGATACGGATTTTGGGAATTCAACCTTGAGTGATTGAAAATTAATGTGAAAACTGGGTAAATTATTCTAAGAGGTTTGTTTTTTTTTCTGTAGTGCTCTAACCAATACCTACAACTTTGCCGAAAAAACCAAATCGATCAGGAAATTCCTTCCCAATTTAAATACAAATTTTTGAATTTTTCCGTAACATAGTTGCCAAAATTGTATGGAGACCTGTAAGGGCAAACCAATGATGCAAAATTGCTTCTTTGGTCATGAGAAAGCCCCCGGAAAGTTTTAGTCAAATAACAAAAATCAAGTAGTTATGTCACAGACATAACCAGAATGGCGTGGGACTACGTTATGTTTTAATGTGTGGACATAGGGATTTCCATCCTAGTTTTTTTTATCAATTTGTACCGTCGCGTCGGTAGGACCAATTGGTGTTCTTAGGGTCATGATGGCGTTGGTGACGTTGGTCGGAAGGCTCAGTCTTTTTAAAACTTTGAATTGTTCCGATAACAAAAATGTTTTGCTAAATATAGCAGCGAAAATCACGCCAATTCAATTTGTCGGAAGGAAGATATAAGCGTTTGTAATCTTTATGAATGTGTCAAATACCTTTAAACTAATTTTAAACCCCTACTTTCTATTCCGTTCTCCCCAGTCCGAGGTGGTCCTGTACGTGAACCGGCTCAACACGGAGGAATCGGTCATCCCGTACGAGTTCCACCACTTTGACTTTTGCCCGATCGACGAAGCGAACTCCCCGGTCGAAAATCTCGGCCAGGTCGTGTTTGGCGAGCGCATTCGGCCCGGTCCGTACAAGATCGAGTTCCTGAAGCCGAAGACGTGCGAGAAGGCGTGCACAAAGTACTACACCGGGGGCGATCCGGACAGCGACCGGCGGCTGATGATCCTGAAGAAGGGCATGAGCTTGAACTATCAGCATCACTGGATCGTGGACAACATGCCGGTGACGTGGTGCTACCCGTTGGACAACGATCGGCAGTACTGCAGCACCGGGTTCCCGATGGGATGTCTGGTGCGGAGACATCCGGACGGAGACGAGGGTTGCATGGTCAATCCGAGCTACAACAAGGCCGGTTATTACTATCCGTTTAACCACGTTGACTTGACGATCACCTATCACAGCGGAGCCACCGAGGAGTGGGGTGTGGCGTTCAAGCAGAACGGTGGACGTATCATCTCGGTGAAGGTCGTGCCGTCGTCGATCAACCACAAGAACCCGGACCAGCCGGACTGCACCAGCAAGGACCCGATCGAAATCCCGTCGAGCGCCCTCCCCAACGGACAAAAGATGAACATCACGTACACGTACTCGGTCAAGTTCAACCCGAACAACACGATCAAGTGGTCCTCGCGGTGGGATTACATCCTGGAATCGATGCCCCACACCAACATCCAGTGGTTCAGCATCCTCAACTCGTTGGTGATTGTCCTCTTCCTGTCCGGCATGGTGGCCATGATTATGCTCCGCACGCTCCACAAGGACATTGCCCGCTACAACCAGATGGACTCTGGCGAGGACGCCCAGGAAGAGTTTGGCTGGAAGTTGGTGCACGGTGACGTGTTCCGGCCTCCGCGCAAGGGAATGCTCCTGTCGGTTCTGCTCGGCTCGGGCATTCAGGTGTTCTGCATGACGCTGGTCACGCTGGCCTTCGCCTGTCTCGGATTCCTGTCGCCCGCCAACCGAGGTGCCCTCATGACCTGCGCAATGGTACTGTTCGTGCTGCTCGGAACACCCGCCGGGTACATCTCGGCCCGCATCTACAAGAGCTTCGGTGGCATCAAGTGGAAGAGCAACGTGCTGCTGACGTCGATTCTGAGTCCCGGGTAAGAATTTGGGGTCCGTTCAACGGCATTTCTCGGTTTTAACTTGATTTTATTTTTTTATTCGACAGAATTGTCTTTGGACTGTTCTTCGTGATGAATCTGATCCTGTGGAGCAAGGGCAGCTCGGGAGCGGTGCCCTTCTCGACGCTGATTGCGCTGCTGGCGCTCTGGTTTGGTGTTTCGGTGCCGTTGACCTTCGTTGGGGCGTACTTTGGATTTAGGAAGCGGGTAAGTCTAACCAAATTACGTTTTAGTTCTTTAAAATTTTGTTTTAACACTGTAAGAAAATAATTTTAAAAATATCAATACACATTATTTACTAACATTCCGATCCAGATTTTTAAACGAAGATGGTATTACGAATGGTGCATGCCCGAAAGTAGAACTTTTCAGCACTGGTATTGAATTGTATTAATTTTCTATTCTGTTATTTTCGGTAAAGAAAAGTAAGTTGTTTCGTCGCTCGAAAATGACAGGAAAAGTTGGCAATTTCACGACGGAATTGTAAAATAGTAGTTTATGCAACAAGTTAAATGTACGACTCGTGCTGAAAAAATCAAGTTTTGCAACGAGTTCCATACAACATTTTTTGCAATTTCGAAAAACACCCATTGAGTTAAATTTTAAGTCGAATTTTCATGTATTTTGTCAATTAATCGTTTAAATCAAAAAAATGTTAAGTGTTACTTTTCGAAACAAGTGCTGAAAAGTTTAACTTTTCAGCACCCATTTCAGTGCTGAAAAGTAGAACTTTTCAGCATTTATTTTGAAAAGAGTTGCTATTCGATTCTGTTATTTTTGGTACAGAAAAGTAGGCTATTTCGTCGTTCAAGAATGACAGGAAAAGTAAGTAGTTTCACGACGGAATTGCAAAAAATGTTTTTTTAGCACTTGTCGTGCATAAATTTCAATTTACCTCGTTGGATAATTGTATGACTCGTGCTGAAAAACGTATTTTTGTAACTTGTTGTATAAACTACTATTACTTTGCAGCAACGCTGGAATTCTACTGAAATTAAGAAATTTCTAATTTTGAGGCCCCTAAAATCTGTCTATACTTGAATTCTAAAAACTGTGGAATCTCAATTACGTAACTGAAAATATTAAATAATTCAACAATCCCAAATTATTTAATTCTGCAACTTAAAAACCCTAATTAAAAAAAAATTGAAGAACAATATTTTTTTAATGTTTGATGTGTTTATATACAACAACGAAGCGTTGTTCTCGACTGTATTACACAATTAGGTTGTTTTTCGGCTCAGCAGTCAGAGACAAATTCAAAAACTTGTAGTTTTTTCTTTATTCCGACGTTTCGACGCGATATGCGGTCTTCTTCAGGGTATTCTGTAGGGACATTAACAAAAACATAGCAATACGAAAATCATCAAGTCACAATAATACAAATCTTACAGAAAATACAGTTTTCATGTCCGGGGGCTTTTCAGCTAAAGCTGCATTTGTCAGGGAAGGTAGCATCAAAAGGTGCTGTGAACATGACCAGAAAATGTGTTTAGATAGTTGCAAAAAGTGGAAAACACTAACATAATTACTGTTCTGGAGCGCCAAAACAGCTAGATCTTCGATCAACAACGAACACGGAGCAATATCACCTCAAGACTAACCGACAAATAGAAAAACTAGACAGACAAAACTTTGCATGCAACTTGCATGCAAGGTCGTGTGGGTACTGCTGGATGTTATCTAGACGAACAGTACTAATCCTGCTCTTCTTCCCTGACATTCGTGTTTTGTTTTGGTTTTGGCTTTCGTTTCTTCGTTTTTACCAAATGCAAAATTCCACCATAAATCGAACTCAAACCTTCAACATCACTCCTTTTGTTGACAGTTTGATCCGTAGTGAAAATATGACACATTTCTATAATTTCCAGGGCAGGTTTGGCTCGATGTTGGTCCAGGATCTCGGTCTTCTCCAGCGCGAAACGGTGTTGCTCCTCGATGCTGTGTTGGATGAGGGCAGTTCGGTCCTTCAGCCGGTGAATCTCGGTGTCATCATCAGCGTTCAGCAGCTCATCCCACTTGTTGATGTCTGATTGGTGCTTGCTGATCCTCGATTTCAAGTACTGCGTCGTGTAGCCTACGTAGGTTTTTTCACAGTCGCCGCACGGGATCTTGTAGATAACATTGGTTCTCATGTTGGGGGGGATTGGGTATTTGTCCTTGTGAACATGTTGTTGATCGTATGTTCGTTTCGGGTGGCCAACATGATGTTAGGGAAATCCGCCCTAAGCGACTTCTTGAGGCGACATGTTAGTTTGTTCTAGAAATGTGTCATATTTTCACTACGGATCAAACTGTCAACAAAAAGAGTGATGTTGAAGGTTTGAGTTCGATTTATGGTGGAATTTTGCATTTGGTAAAAACGAAGAAACGAAAGCCAAAACCAAAACAAAACACGAATGTCAGGGAAGAAGAGCAGGATTAGTACTGTTCGTCTAGATAACATCCAGCAGTACCCACACGACCTTGCATGCAAGTTGCATGCAAAGTTTTGTCTGTCTAGTTTTTCTATTTGTCGGTTAGTCTTGAGGTGATATTGCTCCGTGTTCGTTGTTGATCGAAGATCTAGCTGTTTTGGCGCTCCAGAACAGTAATTATGTTAGTGTTTTCCACTTTTTGCAACTATCTAAACACATTTTCTGGTCATGTTCACAGCACCTTTTGATGCTACCTTCCCTGACAAATGCAGCTTTAGCTGAAAAGCCCCCGGACATGAAAACTGTATTTTCTGTAAGATTTGTATTATTGTGACTTGATGATTTTCGTATTGCTATGTTTTTGTTAATGTCCCTACAGAATCCCCTGAAGAAGACCGCATATCGCGTCGAAACGTCGGAATAAAGAAAAAACTACAAGTTTTTGAATTTGTCTCTGACTGCTGAGCCGAAAAACAACCTAATTATATACAACAACAACAACAAATCTACAAATCTAAAATTCTTAAAATTCTCAATTCAAAATTTGAACAAAAAGATTCAAAATTTTAAGCATGTTCAAAAATTACAATGATAAAATTCAACAATTCAGAAAAAAATAGAAAAACACATAATTATACAATAAACAACAATAAATTTTGAAATCATGAAATTTTAAATACTAAAATTAAAAACATGAGGCTTAGAAATTTAAAATTTAAAAAATCACGAAAATTGTTTAATTATTGTTTATTTTTAAAAAGTACAGATTTGAAGCAATTTACAAATCTGTACTTTTTAAAAATAAACAATAATTAAACAATTTTCGTGATTTTTTAAATTTTAAATTTCTAAGCCTCATGTTTTTAATTTTAGTATTTAAAATTTCATGATTTCAAAATTTATTGTTGTTTATTGTATAATTATGTGTTTTTCTATTTTTTTCTGAATTGAATTGTGAAAAAAGCTTTTGAAATTATTTTATTTTAAAATTTATTTATGAATTCGCAGTTCAATTTTTTATTTTATATTCTGATTTTTGATGAGTCCATCCATCAAAATCCATATTTTTTTCTAATTCTTAAGTTTAAAAAGTTTTAAAAATATACAAATTTCTAAAAATAAAAATAAACATTATCTTAAATTATATAATTATAAGATTCAACGACGAATCCAAATTTTGAACTTCTAAAATTTAAGGTTCAGATACCTCAAGATTTTTTTTTTTAATTCAACTGCTGAGCAATTCTCTCGGTATGCCCGAAGAAGCCATTTTGCATAATTTGTCCATATAATTTTCCATACAAATTTGGCAGTGATGATATATAAAAATTCAAAAATCTGTATCTTTTGAATTAATTTTTTGATCGATTTGGTGTCTTCGGCAAAGTTGTAGGTATGAATAAGAACTACACTGAAAAAAATTGTACACGGTAAAAAATATTTGGTGATGACAAAAAGTGAATTTAAAACACTTTTTGTCACTAAAACTTCATTTGCAAAAATCACCATTTTTTATTTTTTATTTTCTGATATGTTTTAGGGGACATCAAATGCCAACTTTTCAGAAATTTCCAGAGGGTGCAAAAATCTGTGATTGTGATAAAGTGCACCGTTTTCAAGTAATAGCCATTTTTAGGTAATTTTTTTGAAAATAGTAGCAGTTATTATTTTTGTTTTAAATTAGTGCCCACTTTTGAAAAACTGAGAAAATTCTCTATATTTTGCTTTTTGAACTTTGTTGATACGAACCTTAGTTGCTGAGATATTGCCATGCAAAGGTTTAAAAACAGGAAAATTTATGTTTTCTAAGTCTCACCCAAACAACCCACCATTTTTTAATGTCGATTTCTCAGCAATTAACGGTCCGATTTTCATTGTTAAGATATTAAACATTTGTGAAAATTTCCGATCTTTTCGAAAACAATATTTAAAAAATAAATAAATCAAGACTAACATTTCAAAAAAGCCAAGCATTCAATATTACGCCCTTTTGATCATATATCATATTTGTATGGACAGCTGTCAAATTTGTATTGCAATTTATATGGACAAACTAATGATGCAAAATGGCTTCTTTGGGCATACCAAAAAAGTTTCAGCCGGATTAAATACTAAAAAAAAATCGAATGACCGAAATCACAGAGAATTGCTCTGCTTGAAAACTTGTAAATTTGATTTGAAAATTTAAAACCTTTTTTTATTTGGAATTTTAAAAATTCTCTTAAATTCTATATTTCTTAAATAAAAAGATTCGAAAATTCTACAAAAAAATTAAAATATCCTAAATTACAGAATACTTATTATTCTCAATTTTCAAATTAATTCGATTCAATTAGTGTTTTATTAGAATTAAACAGTTCTGCTCCAGGATGTTACACTTGCAATTCAGAGATTTGGAGAACCTTTAAACTGGGATCATTTCATAAGCCTTTGCAGGGAGGATAGATATTTCTAAGTTTAAATTTTGCTATCTCAGTGCTCTTTTAGGGAATGACCTAAATCTATGATTTTCAAATTAAGCGATTCCATTTTTTATGATTTTGTTAAACTTAAAGATTCATTTGTGCATTGGCTGAGAAATGCGATTTCAATTTTGTAGCCTTTTTTAAACTTTTCTGATTTATCGCGTTTTCAACTATTTTGTATTGAAAACGCTTAAAAATACATGTTCTTTTTCAAACAATCATTATGAAATTTTGAGGGCAAGTCTTGATCTGGTTATAGATTTGAATGGTTATTAGGTTGGAAGCAAATTCCAAAATGTTTCGCAAATATAGCAATTTTTCAAATATTCTTTATTTTTGCAATTAAATATTTTTAAAACCATGTTTAACAAACTTAATAAAATTAATTTCCCTCTTTTTTCAGTCCCTGGAGCACCCGGTCCGCACCAACCAGATCCCGCGCCAGATCCCGGACCAGTCGATCTACACCCAGCCCGTGCCCGGCATCATCATGGGCGGCGTCCTGCCCTTCGGCTGCATCTTCATCCAGCTGTTCTTCATCCTGAACTCGCTCTGGTCCAGCCAGATGTACTACATGTTTGGCTTTCTGTTTCTGGTGTTTTTGATCCTGGTCATCACCTGCTCGGAGACGACGATTCTGCTGTGCTACTTTCACCTGTGCGCCGAGGACTACCACTGGTGGTGGCGATCCTTCCTCACGTCGGGCTTTACGGCGGTCTATCTGTTCATCTACTGCTGTCACTACTTTGCCACGAAGCTGCAGATCGAGGACGCCGCCTCGACCTTCCTCTACTTTGGCTACACGCTCATTATGGTGTTTTTGTTCTTCTTGCTGACGGGGTCGATAGGCTTTTTCGCTTGCTTCTGGTTCATCCGCAAGATCTACAGCGTGGTCAAGGTGGACTAAGGAAAGTGACGACCCTCCCTTCTTTTTCCCCAATTATTCTCTATTTTTGAGATAATCTTGTCTACACTTAAGCTTATTATTTAATTACGTGCAAAAGTGAGAGAAAGAAAGAGACGAACGATCCGCAAAAAGTTAGTAACACTTACAAGTATAATTCACACTGATTTTTAGGAAGCGCGCGCGTTGCAGCAAACTAACTAACTATTTAGCAAGCCAGCAGCTGCACCCCCAAATACTTGTGTAAATTTAGGTCACAAACACACACACACACAATGGCACATCCAACAGAGAAGAAGAAAGGTAATAATAAAAACACACAGGACTTGTGATTGATTGAAATTGTAATTGCGCAAAGTAAGAATCCCGCAAAAGGAGAAGATTGACCGGAACAGGAATGCAAACAATACGGCGTGTGATTAGTTTTAGCGTCCAAAACGAAAGTAAGCAAGGAGTGAATGCCTTCTTTGTGTTTATTTATTCAACAAACACCGGTGAAGTAGTTGTGCGTTCAGGATGCATCAAACGAGACATAAACAAATAAAGAAAAAAAAACTAATAAAAAAAATATTGCTGTAACTAGTATTTGTTTGTTAGGGTATGTATTATATTTGTAATTTGGAATAATTGGCAAACACAGCCCAACCGGCACGAACGCAATCGCAGTAGTGCTCTGAGAAAAAGTAAAACATAAAATAGTTCGTGTAGAGAAAGGAATGAAAGCAACACAATAACGAAAACTACCTTTTTGGAAAACAATTACAAAGCACACACTTTTTTTCCACCCACAAAAATTAGATCTCTAAAATTCGGTGTACTTTTGGTGCTCGGTGCTCAACTGTTGAGCAGAGGAGGAGCGGAGCATTAATAAAACAGACTTGAAAACAAATTCAATTTTGGTTAGATTTGGAGCCGTTGAGCACAACAACAGCAGCACGCAGTTTGACTCTTCTTCGATTTCGTTAATGTATGATAAAAACAAAATGAAAGCAAACAAATTATGTCTAACACAGAAGAAAACAAGAATTCACGAGAAAAATTGCTAAGTATGATAATTACGGAAAACAAAAGTGGAAATCAATAAAAACTACGATAACTTATAAAATAATGGTTGCGTTTTTTTTATTAACTGAGTCAAGAACTGAGTAGTTCCTTAGAAATTAAAAAAGAAACATTTTGCATCGTTTGTCCATCCATAGAGCAATTCTCTACGAAATCGGCTGATTTCGACCATTTTTGTTTTTTGATTTGGCTCAAACTTTGTTTGGGCCTTCCCTATGACCAAAGAAGCTACTTTGTGTCATTGGCTCATCCATACAAGTCTCTATACATTTTTGGCAGCTGTTCATACAAAAATGTTACGTATATATTCGAAAATCTGCAACTTTTGAAGGAACTTTTTGATCGATTTGGTGTCTTCGGCAAAGTTGTAGGACTATTCAGAACAAAATAGGTACACGTATTTTTTGCCGATTTTTTTTAAACAAAAGAACCGCAACTTTTGAGCCATAGAGAAGCTTATGTACTTATGATTTTTTCAAAAATGTTATGGGCATAATATTGAAAGTTTGCCCCTTTCAAAATGTTAGTCTTGGTTCCGAAATTTTCTGTACTTTTCGAAAAAAAAAATATTTTTAGGAATGGACAATCACGAATACTATTTTAAAAATAAAAAAAATGATTTTTTTAAGTTAAAATTAAATTTTAAGTGACTATATCTTGAAAACGGTGTCATTTGTCAAAAAATCTGTTAGGTACTTTTGATTGCAAATTTGATTTTGCATTAAAAACTGAAGTAAAAAAAGTTTGACTGCTATTTCTATTTTTTCCAAAAAACACATTAATTCGGCGGCAATATTTTTCTCCATACTTCTATTTGGCTCAAAAGTTGCGGTTTTTTGTCCGCTAAAACATATCTAGATTTTTTTAAAAGGTTCTATAAGCTTTTGTGTTTTATATGTTTATATGACCTATTAAAAAAACTCTAGAATTATCAAAAAATACGGATTTTGAGAAATTGCGTTTTTTTACAAATAATTAAAATTCGTTAAAAAAAATCGCGCTCCTATTTTTTTTTATCAGAATATTTCTCTATTGGATCCTAAAATTAAGCTTAAATTATTGTTCATAACGATTAAGCTTATTTTTCTGAGTACAATGACCCTTTGTACGACCGCAAAGCATTTAAAATAGATTTTTTAATCAATTTAAAAAAAAAATAACGTCGCGGCCCTTCTGCACGGAGAAAAAAGAGTTCCCAAAATCGTGAACAAGCGTTCATGAAAATGGGAACCACGAACAAAGTGTTCAAATTTCATGGTACGTTTTTCAAAATCGTACCATGGAATTTGAACACTTTGTTGAACACGTGTGTCAGTCGTTCCAATTAGTTCCATTCAAATAAACGAATCCACTCTGCAGAAGCGTTTTTAATATCGACTTAGGGGAGAGACGGATCGAATAAGGCCACAACGGTCAAAATCCGTTCAGCCAGTCCGGAGATAATCGAGTGAAAATCTGATGACGCCATTCAATTCAGCGTCCAATTTGTTTTAAAAATAACTGTCAAGATTTGCTGTATCATTTTTTTGCTTCCGAGATATGGCTATTTGAAAAAATAAAAAGATTTTTTTTAAATGACGAAAATCGCAAAACTTTGGGGCGGTGCCAAAAAGAAGGGGTGGTCCAAATTGGTTCAAAATCGGGGTTCTTACATGTTCTGATAGTATCAACAGCTCCACCAAATTTGAGCTTGATCAGAGAGTGTTCATTTCTCGGGTGAGTTTTCAAAAAGCCGTAAGAGCCACCGTGACCTTCGACATTAATGTTCGTTTTCTCCAAATTGGAACAAAATTTCATTTATTTTTAGTTTGAGGCACTTGCAAGACGTGTAGATAAAAAATCTTAAGCATTTTAGAAATTGTTTTTCCGTAAGTAGGTCGAATGCCGATGCAAAAATGGCTTTGTTTACCATTGGTTCTTACGTCTTTTTGAAAACAAATCCGAGATTTCGAGTGGTGTGCCAGTTGGCGCGAAATGACCCCCATATATATTTTAAGAAAGGTATTTGAAAGACCTTTCCAACGAGTCCAAAACATTGCAGATCTGACAACCCTCTCAAAAGCTAGATCACAGAGTAAGCCAGAGTGACCAGGCCGAAGAAAAGTCATTTCAATTTTTGGCTCCATAAGGTTTGCTGGTAGCAGGCGTGCGATGTAGGGACAGGGGGGGGGGGGCAGAATGGACCGCCTAAGGGAAATGCACCAAAAACCATAGAAAAACATAAAAATTTATGAATCCATTGTAGTAGGCTTATGCTTTGGAATGTTCCCTTCAATGTTGTATACTTGGTTGATGTTTTTTTTACTTAAAACTATTTTTGAGCCACTTTTAAAAAAAAGTTTTTTCGACTAACTTTACAAGGTGCGGGGCAGAACGGACCACCCTGCGGGGCAGAATGGGCCACCTTAGAAAACAAGCCAATTCTTCTAATACAACGTTGAAGGGTGATAAGAAATTACTTGAGGGACCTTTCCGTTATAGTTTCCATGAAATTTGATCACATTATAAAAATAGTAACTTAAAAAAACAAAGATTTTTGAAAATAGTGTAAATATGTCGAAAAAAGACACTATTATTACAACTAAGCGTCGAAACAACTAAAAAATCATCTTTTGTTGCATTAAACGAGATTTGTGAAGCTACCAGGAGTGAAATAATCCATTTAGCTCAAATTTTCTAACTGTTGATTGTTTTTATAAGGCAGGAAAAGGGTGGTCCATTCTGCCCCCAAGTGGATTTTAATTTAACACTTCCACCACCAAGCCTCTAAATGATTTTAAGGTCCCGTTGTTGTTTGTATACCCTGGTAGTAGCATCTAGTAACGTTTTAAGCATTGAGCAAACTTTTTCAAACAATCCAACTTTTCAGAAAGCTTATTTAAGAACCTCGAAATAAACAATATTTGCGTGGTTTTGTCAATAAATTTACATCTTTGCACATAATTCGAAAAATACAATGAAATCAAACGTCGTTTTCGGTATGGTGATGTTATTTGACGTCCTTTATAAGACCCTTGCCTTACAGTTGGTCTAAATCCATTATAAAGCCCAAAACCAAGGGTGGCCCATTCTGCCCCCATGGTCCATTCTGCCCCTACCTGCGATGTACCACAAAGTTGAACCAAAAATCAGAGGCAGTGGTCACTCTGTCTTACTCTGTGGCTAGATCCGATAGCCGATCTAGCATGCGACTCATCGATGCGACGATCGTTGGATGGGTAATCAAAATACATTTCCACAAGCCCAAAAGATTGATGATCTGACCCTATTTATTGAAATGAATGATAAAGCTTAGCGTGTTAAACTTTTTAAAGGGGAATTATGATATTTTTACTAAAGGTATTTAATCGAGATATTAAAAATGAGAGTGTGTGCGTGCAACATGGAGTTAAACTTTTCGAAAAGCCTTGGTAAGCTTCACAGCAACTGCACAGAAAGTTTAACTCCATGTTGCACACACTCTCACTTTTAATTTCTCGATATATCCAGAGTTTTTTTTAAAAAAGGTCCTATAAACTAATAATAATAATAATGTATTTCATATGTTTATAGGACCTATTAAAAAAAAACTCCAGATATGAATGTGAGGAAGGCACCAACCTCCTTACGGTAACGTTTTTTTCTCCTGGAACTCTGTATTTTTTTTAAACCCCCGCTCATTTTCGCCGGCACTGTCTCATTTCATTAATGCCCGCCAGCTACAATCGCAGAAGACGATCACGCCCCTAGCGGCAACTAGCGGAAACATGTTTGAAAAAGTCGGTTCGAATCAAAAATCTTTCCCATGTGCCTTCCTCACTTCATACATGTGACATGATTGATAAGAACACAGTTTTCATTGAAAGTACTGCTGGTATTAAGAATACCGTTTCCTTCTAGCTCTGTACACTATAGTTATAAGGGGGTCAAGGGTCATGCGGTCATGCTCTTAAATTTCCGTAACAATGACGCATTTTGTTACGGGACCATCCATAAACCACGTGGACACTTTTTTGAAATACCCCCTCTCTTTCCCCCCTCGTGGATAAACAAATCTTTTTTGTATGGAGCGTGGACAATCGCTGACCCTCCCTCCCCGTAAGGTGTCCACGTGGTTTATGGATGGTCCCTACGTCCTAGTATTTGTACTTTTCTAATTTGAAACATCATAAGTTCATAAATGAAACATTTAAGTAGGTAACTTTTATTCCACAAAGTATGCCGACATCAAGCTTGTTAAGGCTGTCACCATTCAAGATTTTTTTTTTGTCGAACTGAGATTTGTTAAAGATATTTGTAGAATAACCTCTAAATCTCGAATAAAGAACCTTTACAACTTCATTTTGTAGGTTGGAAGGAACGGAACGTGTCTGGTCCATCTCCACCTGGAAAAATAAATACAAATCAACAACTTTGTATAAAAGTTTGACATCTACAATGTACCTCCTCAACAGCGACATTCCATACGGAAAATCAAACGTGTTGCTTTCAATCGTCTCATCCGAGTCCACTTCAAGTGCCATCTCCTTACTCCACGCCACCAATCCTCGCTCTTCCGCCGTTCCGGGTATAAGATTGTCCAAAACGCATCCCAAGCAACCTCCGACGAGGATGCTCGTACCCAACAGGACTGACAACGTGGAATCCAACGTTTCATTTCCGGTTTGAATAAAGTCTGGGTGATCCTTGAGCCACAGGCAGAGCACCAGCGGGAAGAAGATCGACAGCCCGAGAATGTAGAGATTCCTTGCTGAACGTAGATCTACGTATTGGAGTGCGGACAGTCCGAACGCGGCAATCATTCCAAACATGACACAAAAGATACCGCCAACGACCGGATCTGGGATGAGGATGAAGGCCGCCCCAAATTTGTTCAAAACTCCTTGCAAGATCATGATCAGGGCGGCCCACTGGATGACCCGGCGACTGCCGACCTTGGTGACGCCGATTGCTCCGACGTTTTCTCCGAATGTATTTGTGCCATTTCCGGATCCCCACAGACCGGCTAGGACCGTTCCGAGACCTTCGGTTCCGATGCCGCGATTGATCGCGTGAAGGGGAGGTGGCGGTGCTCCGCACATTTGCGAAACCGTTGGATAGTAGCTGATCGATTCGACGGTGCACGCGAGGACACCGGCAAGCATGCCCAGAACTCCGGCTAGCGTTACGGTCGGTATTCCGAACTGACCGGGGTAAGGGACGCGGAACCAGGAGGCGTCCTGGAGAACGCGAATTCGTACGTCGGTTCGAGCCGGATGTCCTTCCGGGAATACTCCGGTGGCCGTAAGGATGGCACAGAGAGACCACATGATCATGATGGTCAGGAGAACGGGGAAGAGTTTGAACAGTGGGAACCAGCCAATTTGGAGACCGTGTCCTTTGCGATACTTGAGGGTGGGCACGTTCACGCCGGTCATTGCTTGCGAGAACAAGGTCATCAGGAAGATGGTTCCAACGGCGATGCCCCAGTGTTTGGACGCGGTTTCGCTGGCGTGTGAGAACAGGGTGAGTCCGACCAGCGATACCGTTGGGACTATGGTTAGCGGAGTGATGATCTTGAGGAGTTTGCCAACCAATCCGGTGTATCCGATGAAGACTTGGAACAGCGCTGAGACGGCGATCGCGCCGGACAGTTCACGCATCCGTACTTGCCACAGTTCCGTTTTGGCTTCTGGGTCTAGGGCCGCTATAGCGTCCTTGCTAGGGCACTTCCATTGGGGAAGATTGAGGATGGCCAGAGTTGGTACGAGGAAAGAGATCGTACCACCCTGCACGATCGGCAACCGACAACCCCACGTGGCTTGGATGTACGTTACCAGACCGGTGACGAAGATCATGGTTGAAATAATGATTCCACGCGAGGGATCTTCATCCTCCATGCACAGCGCGGGTGTTAGGATAAACGGAATCGATACGATCGCTCCAATCATCGTGAGATAGTGCTGGAAACAGAGCCGAACATTGCGAAAAGATCACCTTGTAGAATAGAGTTACCGACCTGCAGTGCCATGAAGATGCTCAAATACCATGGTGGAGAATCGTCTATGCCATAGTTGATATCGACGCCACGTTTCAACGGTTCTTTAGTTGCTCCAGGGTCAACATTCTAAAATTATAACATTTCTTAAACCGTATTCTTATTCCGACAGAAATCAAATCTACCACAGAATGGTTGTCCATCATTTCCATTACTTCGAACGAAACAGAGCAAATCAATGAAAACTAATTGACTGGCGACACAGCACTTGATCGAGGCCCAAGATGTGAACCGCCTTTGTTCCCAACCAAGACTGTGGCTGCGAAAAACTTGATGCGCTGGAATTGCTATAGGTCGCGAGAGGCGCTAATAAATTGGACCCACCACTCGTGTCCCATGTAATCTAGCCCGGGGGAGGGAAGATAAGTTGCTCGAAAGCCGGTACACTACATGGATGGGACACACTTTACAAGAGTAGCAACAACGCGTGCCACCGTCCTCAAACCATCGAGAGCCGTTTGTCATTTTACGTCGATGGGACGCGCAGGTGATAAACGGTATTGTGAGTTTTATTTGATGTGTGCAGGCAAATATACCTGTTTCAATTAGATAATGGAAAGAAGCCAACTTTCCTCGTTTAAAATTTTCAACAAGGGCTAAACTTGGACTAAAGCCAAAGTTGTTCTAATCACTCTAGATTATTATCTTCTAATATCAGCTAAAAGCACGTGTCTCAAACAGATGTTGATGCAGTGGTTGTTATGTTGTAAATTCGTAATGATAGTGATAAACCGTTGTTTGTCGGCCGGGGATTCCGGTAGTCAAAGTGTGATGGAATTTTCCGCGTTCCTAATGTGGCGTCAAGCTCATTCAATTATCGTCGTCTTCCTTTAAGTGGAGTCTTCTATGGATCAATTTAATTTATCGATGCAAAGGTGCAAAATATCACCTAATGACTTTGCTAATCAACTATTTTTATTTCTTAGGGGCACACTGCCGTTCTACGCATAATTGTCCCATGTCAGTTTTGGACGATTTTGACTTTATGACAATTTTAAGTTAAGTTTGATGTGTACTTTAAGAAAAACACATAAAATCAGGTACTTTGTTCGGAAATTCATTAAAAACAACACCAAGTCTGTTTGTCCCATCGTTAAACTTCTACGCATAATTGTCCCGCCAAGTATTTTCTTACACGGAATCATTAGTTTTACTAAGCATTATGTCTTGTTTACCTGTTGTATAGCAAGATAATCACAAATAAGGGTGATAAACTGCTAACTGGGGCGATTAGGGACACAAAGGGCGAATAGGAGCCCACGGGACAATTATGCGTAGAAACACAGAAATCGGTCGAAAAATCTCAATCGCGTTTTTCTCAGTTGCACTTTTTTGAACATGGGACAATTATGCGTAGAACGGCAGTATAATCCTTGCGAAATGCTCTCAAAGAAGTCAAGGAACCAGCATATTTTTTTTTAAACGATCAAAAATATAAAAAACACACAAATCGTTGTTGTCGTGCTATCTTGTCGAACGTGCATTTTAAGCCAAATTGATATAAGAACGCCCTTTTGTGCAGCTCTCAATGTCCCACCTCTTGACCTTCACAAATCCCCAAAATTCGAATTCGATCCTGAGATATTCAATTAAAACCGAAAAAATCCGTGCATTGTTGTTGCTCTTCATATCAAAGAAGTTTAAATCTTGTCGTACTCTTTTGACACTATTGATGTAAGTGCGACAACTGGCCAAAAGAATTTCAGGTCAGAACGCGTTTGACACAGATACGAGCTCGACTACCGTAAACATTTGTTATTATAACTCCGCAAAAAAAAATATTTTCGCTTGCGAACTTTCTTCACTCGCTAAAGAGAGAGGAGGCGAATCACGCAAAAGAAAATCGCTCCCAAACTTCTCATATAAAATCAATCTTTTTAAGATTTTTTGTAACTTTCCTTGTTAGCACCACTTAAACCTAATTATTTCGCTTTGTTTAAGCACATTGCCCATCTCAGAAAGTGACAGATCATTTTTCGATGTGTGACGTTACACCTGCAAGTGTAGTAGTGAATTAAATGCTCCACCAAAAAGTCAAGATGATGATTTTTTGGGATTCTTTTTAACGATCTTTCGTGCGCGAGAGAGGAGAGCCATGCTCCCTTTGGATTTTTCTCTTGATGAGCGTCAAATGAGATTCTTATAAAAATGATTCTTCCATCGCTGACAAGTTCAGACATTAATGTCTGAACTTGTCAGCGATGGAAGAATCATCTTCAAAATAATTATAACGCGTTTTTCTCGGAACGTCAAAAAGCGACGTCCAACAAGATAGCACAACAGCGCCGAAATTTAAAATCAAGAGTAACATTTCAAAAAGACCAAACATTCAATATTACGCCTATTTGAATTGTTAGTCTTGATTTTAAATTTTTGAAAGTATTTTTTTCGAAAAGATCGGAAAATTTCACGAATGTTTCATATTTTAACATTGTAAATCGGACCTAAAGTTGCTGAGATATCGACATTAGAAAATGGTGGGTTGTTTGGGTGAGACTTAGAAAACATCAGTTTTCCTGTTTTTAAATATTTGCATTGCAATATCTCAGCAACTAAGGGTCATATCAACAAAATTCATAAAAACAAAATATAGAGAATTTTCTCAGCTTTTCAAACATATTTTTTTCGAAGGTGGGCAAACATGGGCACCAATTTAAAAAAATGAAAAACTGCGACTATTTTCAAAAAAGGTACCTAAAAATGGATATAACTTGAAAATGGTGCACTTTATCAAAAATTCACTAAAGTACTTTTTGATTGCAAATTCCATTTTACATCAAAAAATGAAGTTGAAAAATTTTTGCGACCAATATTTCGATTTTTTGAAAAAATCTGTATTGATTCAAAAAATCATAACTCGGCCAAAGATTTTTTGCCCATTCTGGAAATTTCTGAAAAGTTGGCATTTGATGTCCTCTAAAACATTTAAAAAAATAAAAAAAATTAAAAATAGTGTTTTTTTGCAAATCAAGTTTTAGTGACAAAAAGTGAAATTAAAAATCACCAATTTTTTTTTTACCGTGTATCATTTTTTTTCAGTGTAGTCTGTATCCATACCTACAACTTTGCCGAAGACACCAAATCGATCAGAAAATTCCATCAAAAGATACAGAATTTTGAATTTTCACATATCATTTTTGTATGGACAGCTGCCAAGTTTGTATGGAAAATTATATGGACAAACTAATGATGCAAAATGGCTTATTTGGGCATACCGAAGGCACCAAAAAAGTTTCAGCCGGATTAAAAAATACAAAAATTAAAATTACAGAAAAAAGACCGATTCCGTAGAGAACTGCTCAATAAAAACAAAATTCAACCTCGAGCTTTTCAAAAAGTCATTATTTATCAAACTTAGATATTTGGGTGTTTTGGAATAGATTCCAAATTTAAGCTCGATCTGACCACGGGAACTCCTCCTTGTAACCCCTTGAATGTTGTTTGGGGAAAATATGTGAAATGTAGTTGTACAATCCCTATGAAATCTCGGATGCTGGAAACAACTTTTCCGAAGAGACCATATTTTATAAATTCTTGAACTCTCAAATTCCTTTATTCAGAATTGTTACGGAGAAATCGAAAAAAAATCCGCGCCATCCCAAAACCCAATCCGCGCAAAATCCGCGTCATTTTAAGAAAAATAATTTTGCGACAAACATACAAAAGAGTTTCATAATAAATTCAATTTTGTAATCTCAGAACGCAGAATCTTGAAACGCTGAAAATGTATTTTTGCTAGGATTAGGTAAACTAGAGGAAAAAGCCAAAACAAACATTTTGGCAAAAAAAAAAAACAAAAATTTCAACATTTAGAAATTTAGATCTAAAACTCAATGAAATCTTAGTAAAAAAAATAATTAAAAATTGTAATAAATTCTCGATCTTGAGGTTTTAAATTTAAGATACAGTTCATACTCGATGATCTTACCAAAGCGTCACTTAGAAAAATCGAAGCAAATTTTTCCTAAATCTTCTTCTCAAAATTTCTCTAACCGATTTTTTTTTCCAAAAACACTTCAAATTTTATCAGGTTTTCTGCAATCTAAGATGGTAACAAAAATGACAGCATTCAAGAACCTAGGAATTTAAGAAATTAAGAATTTAAGAATTTAAGAATTTAAGAATTTAAGAATTTAAGAATTTAAGAATTTGAAATATTTTTTTTTGTTCTCTTGATTGTTTTTATTTTATTTTTTATTTTTGAATATTGATATCTTTGATTTTTGTTTTCAGATTTTTTTAAATTTTTGATTAAAAAATTTCGGATCTTTTAATTTTTTTTTAATGTGAATTTTTTTTTTGGGTTTTTAATACTATTTTTCCAAATTTATGAATAATCCAATTTTGAATGTTGGAGCTGTAATTTTTGAATGTTTCGATTTTTTTTATTTTTCTTTAAGAATGTTCAAATTTTAAAAAAAATCTACTGGTTGAATTCCATCTAAAATTCAAAGGCGGAGAAGCTTCTGTTACGTCCAATCAAGCTCATATTTGGGATAGAAGCACAGTACACCCACTGGAACAGTCCCAATAATAATTTTTGTTCCAATGTCTGAATCTTCAGGAATAGTTTGAAACATGATTAAGATTCAAAAGATTAAAATTGAATGTATCCAGTATAAAAGAACAATAAATAAGGATAAAAAACATTACTCAAAACTTTAAAGAAATTAAATATTCAGAGTCAGTATGTTTAAAAATGAGTTGAGTGTAGTCCGTAACAACCCTGTTTTTCCATAAATTTTTGTTTTATTTCTTTAATTCTTGAATTTAATTCTTTAATTTTTAATTCATTTTCACTATCACTATTTTGCTTACATTTTAGATTACACAAAATTAGACTACTTAGGATCATTTTTAAATAATAGTTCAGTTTAATTTTGAGAAAAATAAAAATTTAGATAACGAATACTTAAGTGAAATTTTGGAAAATTTTCTAACTTTACAATTTTTTTTAGAATAAAAATTTAAAAATTTAGAAATCAACAATTCCAAAATTTCACAATTTTGAAAATTTAGAATCTTCATGCTTTAGAATTTTAGATTTTTTTTTTAAATTTTCAAATGTTCGAATTTTTTAACTTTTGATTTTTTAAATCATTCAATTTTTCTGACAAAATGTATGATTTTCTCTATGGTCCCTATATGCTAAGCAAACAACCAATTTTAGAACAAATCTCTGAGGATGGTGGGGCAACTGCCTCATATTGTCCCACCCTGTGTGCGCTAGTAATTTTTTGGTAATTTGTCATTTTCATTTGAACGGAAATCCAAATAAAATCCAAATTATTTGATTTTTAAACCTAAACATATTGCAAACAAGCTACGCGCTTTTCATCGTGACCCTTTTCTTAAGCATTTTTTATATGGAGTTCTGCGTTCCTTCCGGACTGACCAATATAAAAAATTAAATATTATCAATGTTGCAAAGTTTGGCCTGGAAGACATTCAAATACATCATCAAGGGCGAATTTTCAAAAAAGAAATGAAATTTTGTAGTAATATTTTTAAAATCATCGAAATTCCCTGACCCAGCTTAAAATTCCCTAACTTTCCCTGACTTTTCCAGGTCAAATAAAATTCCCTGACAATTCCAGGTTTTCCCTGACTTTTCCAGAAATCGACAACATGTAAATTAAATACCAAACATTTCAGAAATTTAAAAAAACTCTAATATGATTAATTTCATAAAAAATATTCTTATTTTTCTCAAGGCATTCTCAGCAACTAATTATTGTTTGAAAAACAATATTTTTCATGAATAATTTAAAGAATATATTATCAAAAACACTTTTTTTCATATTCATCAAATGTTTTATATGTATAATATTATAAATTTTTCATATATTAAACACTATTGAAATAAATTTTAAGGGGTCATCCATAAACCATGTGGACACTGGTCCCTGCTCTATACAAAATATTTGTATAGTATGGACAGCTGCCCACAAGGGGGAAAGGGGTTGAGATGTCCAAACAAGTGTTCACGTGGTAAATAGATTAGCCCTAAATAAAATGGATGCATTTATTGTAGAATAAGATTTTTTTTATTGAGAGTGCAAAACCAATAAGTTTGTTTAAATTTTTAAAATTTGGTTCAAACTATTTACACGCAAATTTGATGGCTAAACTGACATCTTTTATAAACATTTAATTTGAAACATCAAAAATAATATCATGGGCACACGGATATTTTTTTAAACATTTTTTTCCAAAATCGTGAACAACGCTATAAATGTTTAAAAAATTGCAAACATTGTTTCCCAAATCCGAAAAAGCGTTGAAGATTTTGGAAACGTTTCAATTTTAACAATTACAGTAATGCTGGTTGAAAAAGAATCTGTTTTACACGCACATTAAAAATAACCCAGGGCCTGAGTTGAATTCACTCAGTCCGGCCAAATACATGTAAACGTCAAATCCTGAATGATTTTCACTCAAGCGACCCGGCCTACCGTGCCAAGTTAACCGCAAAGACAATTCGTTGAAGTTTTATAAAACATTGTAAATAATAATTTTGATAGGATTGTAAATATCATTGAACTGCGTTGATTTTCGAAACAAAGTTTTATGACGGAAAACTTTGCCGAAGGATGAAAACCGATCCGAGTTGCTGCTGAAATTAGAAAATCGTCAGTTAGCGTAAGGCGTCATCCATAAAGTATGTCACGCTCTAGGGGGGGAGGGGGGGTCCGAGCAAGTGTGACATTGCGTGTTATAAGTATAGGAAAGCGTGACAAAGGGGGGGAGGGGGGGGGGGTAAATTTTGGGTGATTTTAGCGTGACGTACTTTATGGATGAAGCCTAATATATAATAAAACAACAGCTTTTTTTCCTCGTTTATTTCCTTTTCATACAAAATAGTACTCGTTTGAGTCTGTGAAAATAAAGCGTTATTACATAACAGAAATAATAAATTTAAAAAAAAAACGCTACCCGCACACATCACATGGGATGCTGAACGGAGTCATGACACTCGTTCTGATGATTTTTTTTCTCTTTTATTGTATTTTATTTGATATTTTTTTGGAAACAATAACACTGTTCTTGATTGTTTTAAGACTCGTTTTTTGTTGTGTTCTCTCCTCTCACTCGCAAATGCTTGGCTTACAAGTAGTAATGAGCAAAACAATAAATAAGACAAGATGATGTTTTTGGCAGTCATGTAATTTTTATTCAGTCATCAAACATCAAGTGTACAAACAGTCAGACTTACTTACAAAAAGACTACAACATACGCTTAGCATATCATTCGCACTTGGCATCGCAGTCACAGGCTCTCTCTCGCGCGCTCACGGCAAAAAAGACACGATTTTTTTTTCTCTCGGAGAAGCAACAAAAGAAGTTTGTTTTTTTAGAAGGAGAAAGAAGAAAAACCACACGTTCGCTGTAGTCTTCTCTCTCGCACGCGAGCTTTCTCTCTTTTTTTGTTCTCTAGCACTCACTCTCACGTGATTCGCTGCTCACGCACACTAGGGGAAAAACTCGGTTTCTCTCACTGCTCTTAAAACTATTGATTTTTACTCTTTTAACACTCACAGCACGCACTCGTCTTACAGCTCTTAAAACTAGGCAATGCTTCAGCACTCTCGTTTTCGCTCTCTCTCTCGCTTTCGTTTTCAACTAGTCACAGGCAAAATAGTTTCGATTTTTTTTTTCATGATTTTCACATTTCATATATGGCCAATTGTCATTGTTGTTGTTGTGTTTTATTGATTTTTTTTTGTGTAATTATATTCCCATGCTCGCGCACCCCATTTATTCGTTCCTAAAGTCCCCAATTTTTTAGTTCCACTATTTTCTACAGCCGCTCTTCGGTATGTTTCAAAAATGGAATCTTACGTCTAGGTTTCGTCTCTCATTCACTCTCTCTCATACAAATCACATTACGCTCTCATGAAATCGGTTCATTTTGATTGAGTGAAACCTCCAAAGCTCACCTGCTTCTTTCGTTAGGTCTAATTTAGTCGTGAGTGGTTGTGTTAGACTGGTAGCAACGCGAAGTTTTATTATTGTTTCAAATTGCGAGCAGTTTTAAATTTTTAGAACTGGCGGAAATGAAACTAGAACACGATGCTCGCAATGCGCTGCTTCAAATCTCGTTTCAAATAAATATTTGAAAGTGTGTGTGTGTGTGTGAGGATACGACATCAATCAAAAACTCAGTTGTCAAACCCTGTCAAACCTAATTACGAGCAGTACCTACGTGAAAGACGAGAAGACGCTGAAATTAAAATGTTTTGTGACTTTGTGCTTGAAGATTTGATCGATGATTCGGAAATGGAAGTGGCGTTGTTGGAATTAGAAGGTAAAAATGACTTTTATTTAGAAGTTAGATTCAGCTCAACTTATGTGAAATCAAGTGAAAGTGTGTGCCTACACACTTTCACTTGACAGCAACAAAAAGTATCTTCAGTGGGGATGATATTGGGTGGGGATAGAGATTAAGTCAAATTTCTCAGATTTTATATTTTTACGTCTATTACAGGGGAGGCATTTACACGCAATCATCGAGGAAAACGTAGCTTTGTCCGGAGAAATTTTGTAGAAGAACATCAAAAACTGATGGAGGACTATTTTGTCCTAAATCCTAGATATGATGATACGAAATTTGTGCGTCGATTCCGGATGTCGAAGGAAATGTTCTTGAAGATAGTCGACGATCTGCAGGACGACGAATTCTTCAAACAAAAAGTAGATGCTCTAGGGAAATCCGGATTAAGCACAATACAAAAATGCACCGCAGCCGTAAGACTTCTCGCTTACGGTATATCTGCAGATGCGGTCGACGAATATATTAAAATTGGCGAGTCCACGGCTTTATTTTATCTCAAAAAGTTTTGCTCGGCAATTACAAATCTTTACGGAGAACATTTTCTTCGGTATCCGAATCAGGAAGACATAACGAGGCTGTTGAATGAAAATGCAAATCGTGGCTTCCCAGGCATGCTCGGGAGCATCGATTGCATGCATTGGCAATGGGCGAATTGCCCTACTGCGTATAAAGGTGAGTATGAGTTAAATGAATCATTGTTATGGGCCAATACGCAGCTCCAAAGGAGTGGGGTTTAGAAACAGCGTTCAACTTGGGTCATTCAGGAATACAGTCAGAGCCGTAGCCAGATCTTCGAAATAGCCAACAGCTCTCCTCCATATTTGAAGAGCTCACCGGGTAGCCGATCTTTGCCAGTAGCCTGATCTTCTTCTGCACCGTCTCCAGATCAGGTGCCGGGAACTATTGGTCAGCTACGGTCGGCCCAAGTTGAGCTTCAAAGCCGTTGAGGTGCTCCTTGAAGAACTGCTGCCATCTATTCAACACCTCGCCTTTGCCCATGAGAAGGTTTCAACCTGCGTCCCGACACGTGTTGGCTTGCAGCATAGCCTTTGTGAGCACAATTTCGTAGAACTTCCGCGTCTTGTTTTGTCGGAACAGCTGGTCTCTTTCGGTGCGATCACGATCCTCCAGCAGGCGTTTGTTTACCTTGAAGACCGAAAAACTATGTGCTATGAGTCTGCAACTTCAACTATCGGGCTAACATTCCTCCCTTTTGTTGAACTGCAGGCTTCTTGGGAGGGCGTCGGTAAAGGCTTATAAAGTCTGGGTCTTCAGGGGTTAAACAGTGAACGGATGGTTGGCTCCCACTGATCATTTTTGATTCATTGTTTTGTCGGAGTGCGAAATAACTAGGCGACTGGTTTCTAAGAAATTCAAGTACATAATGGTTTATTCAACTAGGGATACAAACAAGGTTAACTACGATCGGTCCAACTCCACAGCTTGCTAGATCCCAACACTCCTCCTCAAGCTGCGTAGGTTGGGGAACTCATCAACTTCTTCATCAGCATCTCAGTTTGATCTTCGACAGCAGCGACCATCAGCTCCGGCTTTGGTCGTCTCCCACGTTCGGCATTAGCTTCATCCGCTACAGCAACTTCTGGCCGGCATCCGACTACGCCACGTATTCGACTTGGTCCTGATGATCGTCGTCCTGGTGCTCCGAGCTCCAATTCGTCCGTGGCGTTCGGATCTCGCAGCGTCCGCTCAGCTTTGGTCCAGCTCGTCTGGCTCGGGTTGCTTACCTTGCGTCCCAGAGTGGACAAGCAAAGCACTAACGTAGTCGTTCTTCCGGGGCAGCGATTCCTCCTCCTTTTGCTGGCGTTTCGGGTAACCTTGATAAATCCTTACAGCGATCGTATGTGTACACGCGCTTTGGTCCAGCCAGAACCGTCCGTTCTGCGATCTGTCGAACGATCTATCGTCGGCCTTTTTTCTCACGAACAAAAAGGGATCCGCTTCTGACGGCAGGTACTCCAAGTTTCGCAGCACGTAAGAAAACTGCTGGTTCCAAACGCGTCCCGCCTGCTCCAGTCCGTAACAGCATTTCTCAAGAAAGTAGACATCGCCCGGTAGCATCGAGCCGGTCTCAAAACTGGCCAAGTTCTCGTTAAGGGACTGGATCTCCTCCTTGAAAGCGAGTAACCACTTCTCGGAGTACATCAGCAAACGTACGGGGCTCCCAGTGCTCCAGGAAAAGGTCAACCAGGTCCCGACATCGCAGGCCTCCTTGAGTTGTACGACAAACACTGCGCCCATCTTGCAGCTCCTTTCTGCAGTCCGGATCTCGACGTTTTCTGGCGACAACGCGTCATCAACGTCTTCCGTATCATTCCGTCCATCGCCGGAAACCTCCACCTCGAAATCGCTGGAGTCTGCCTCGATCCTCACCGCCGTCGTGTTCGCCATCGAGCACTAGAACAACGGGCACGTCATCAGCCACACATTCTTTCGGGAAGACTTCAGCAAATGGATAAAGAACGACACTTCCCTGCGAAGGTTCGGTTTCCCGAATATTCTGATGTGTCATAAAATGACAATGTCGGCTGATGGTCCACTCGTGCGTCTCCGGATCGATGGAACGAGCCGAGCGACACTTGCGCTCCGAGACCCCATTCTGCCACAGCGCTTCACGAACCGGCCACATCTTGTAGAGTCCACCGGCCATCGCCGCGGATCCAATCACCCTGTTGTTCTTGAGAATCCGGCATCCGTTCGCATCGAAGTCGACCTTGGCCCCGAAGGCAGTCAGCTTCTTCACAGAGATGATGCTGGTCTCGAACTTGGGCACGTACATCACATCGGACAGGACAACGTCGTTTCGTTTGCCCTCCGGAGACCCCCAGATCAACTTACATGAGCCAACACCCTCCGAGGTCGTCTTCTTGCCGTCCGCAAGGTAGACGTCCTACTTCACGCTCTGATCCATCGACACGAAACAATCAGGATTGACGCACATGTGGGACGTAGCCCCCGAGTCGAAGATCCAGCTCTCGATCGTCCAGCTCTTGACCGGCCATCGCCAACCTCTCGAAAATTTCTTCCATCTGCTGGACATGCTGCTGGATGTCCTCTCCATCCGAGTACTGCATCCCGCACAATCGCTTCAGCAGAGCCACCTTAGACGTCAGGGTGACCGTCTCAAAGTGGTCCCTCAGGACGTTCCAGCAGAGCTTGGCCGTCGTCGCATTCTTGATAAGAGGCAACTGGGTGTCCTCCATCAGCAGCCCGATCGTGGCCCGCACCCTCTGGTCGCCGTTATCCAGTCATTATTAAACAGACTTTACTGAAGTAACTTTTGCTCAATTTTGATGGAGAGGTAGGTGCCTACTTTCAGCTGTCCGACTCGTAGTTTCGGGGTTATTGATTTCAAATTATTCATTAAAAAAGTAACATATAATAATTGTTTTAGATTAATTGAAATAAATGAGAATTTATTTACTTACAGGGCAGTACACTGGCAAAGATGGGAAAGCCACTCTTGTACTAGAAGCCGTCGCATCGTACGACACCCATATTTGGCATAGCTTTTTTGGGTGTCCTGGAAGTTTAAATGATTTGAACATTCTCGATCGTTCGCCGTTGGTGAATCATATAATAAACGTAAGTTCGAGAGAATAGTTAAAACGTTTAATTATAACAAATTGTATAAATAATTTTATCTTTTTCAGGACGATATTTTAAAATGCAATTATGAACTAAACGGCAAACAAAAAGAGAAAGCCTATTTTCTCGCCGATGGAATCTATCCAGATTGGGAAATATTTGTTAAAACCATTTCTCACCCAAATACTCCGAAGGAAAAGTTGTTTAGTAAAAAACAAGAGTCGGCGCGAAAGGACGTAGAGAGAGCATTCGGAATACTAAAAAAATGCTGGCACGTGCTTAATTATCCAGCTAGGTTCCAAGATCTCGAGACGTTGCAACTCATCATGAATGCTTGTATAATATTGCATAATATGAGGATTGAGTACAACACCGATACCGGACCAATCGAGAACGATCCGCTAAATGTGGTTGAGACAGGTCCAACCAATTTTGCTGATTATCTTCAGAAACGAATGGAGGTTCGCAATTCGCTCAATCATTCTATACTTAAACGAGATTTAATCGATCATATTTGGAACCATTTCGGGGACCAACCTAATTGATTTTTTTTTTGTTTATAAGACACATTTACACGTGATGTTAAAATAAAATTCTGAATTTTTTAGAACAGACACATGATTTTCAATTAACTTTAATTTGACAGTAAGCTGTTTGTTTTTTCTTTGGAGCTGCGTGCTGACTTCAACCCTCGACACCCCCCCCCCCCCCCAACAACCCAAGCAACCCAGTGTATGAACTGCCCACGTTTCTTCCTCCCCTGTAGATTCAGGAATGAATTTTTGTTTGAACATTGAACACTCAATCCACTTCAACGAATCATCATTGCGGTTAACTTTACGCAGCTGGCGCTTCGCCAAGATTGTCTAGCAGGTGTAGTAGCCAAACGTTGAGCTCGTTTCGCTCAACGCCAGGAACACCGACTCCATCGAAGACAAAGTTACAGAGTTCTGGAACTGGCTTGCCCAAGAAAAAGCGCCCCCGCTAGTTCGAACACCATTCCTGACGTGGGCTTTCGTGTCTTCATGTTCTTTGTGTATCCTTTGTGTATAGACAGGAATCTGCACCACTTTGGACGAACTCCATTGCAACCAGGACGGCGTGCAGTCGATGGTTCCAGCACCGGGCGGACTGCTTCAGCCCGTAGATGCTTCTTCTGCGTCTCCACGCCAGCTTCTCTGCTCCTTTCTTCTCAAATATGCAGGTTGCTTCATGTACAGCTCCTCCTCGAGTTGCCGGTTGCTTCATGTACAGTTCCTCATTGAGTTTGCCGTACAGGTAAGTCGTCTTCACGTCAAAGGATCAGCTTCTCTTTGCGCGAAACGTGGTCTGCTTCGTTACAGGGGCAAAGACTTCGTCGTAATCTTCGCCGTACTTGTGGCAGTACCCCTGTGCCACCTGGCGCACTTTGTGCTTGAGAATTTCTCCGGCTGAGTTTCGCTTCCGCTTGTAGCCATCTCAAAAGCGTCGAATTTTTCAATCGGTTCGGACCGGTTCCTCTGCAACCTCTGCAACACCGTCCTGTTCGATGAACTTGACATCTCTGCTGATCACGATCCGCTTGGTGTCGGGGTCCAAGAAACTGTAAGCCTTCCGCCCTTCAGCGTACCCCACGAAGACCATCTTCTCCGCCTTCATGTACAGTTTCAGGTGCTTCTCTTTCGGAACGTGCACGAATGCCTGCGAGCCGAAGGTCCGGATGTGGTTGTACGATGGCTTCTTGCTGTACCACAGCTTATGCGGAGTCTTCTCGACCGATGATGAAGGTTGTCGCTGTTTTCGCCTCTCCCCAGTACTGCTTACCAAGGCCAGAATTGGCGATCATGCATCTCATCATCTTCACAGCGTATCGGTTCTTCCGCTCCGCTTTCCCGTTCTGCTGGGGTAAGTGGAACGTCCCGCTTTCGACCAGAAACTTCTTCAACGACGATCCGGAATACTCGTATCCGCCATCCGTGCGAAAGACTCTGGGAGGACGACTGAACTGGTTATTTAACCAAGTTGAAGTACTCCCGTATCTTGGACTCGGCCTCTGACTTCGCCTTCAGCAGGTAGACCACTGTGTTCCCACTGAAATCGTCCAACAGCGCCATGAGGTACCGGTTTCCTGCCGCGTCGCAACTTCCATGGGGCTCCTTCGGGAACGGTAGGTGACCCAGCTTGCACACCCCACAGACACGCTGAACATCGCAAGCATCGCCTTCTCCACAAACTGCTTCAAGCGGTAGAGCCCACGCTCGCCCACCAGAATCGCTTCTTGGCCCTGCAGAATCCCGCCTCGGCCGAATTGCACTTTTAATCCAAGATCGCAAAATTTACTCATCGAGAGGAAGTTTCCTGCCAGCAACCGCAAGCAGTGTGTGTGTGTGTGTGTGTGTGTGTGTGTGTGTGTGTGTGTGTGTGTGTGTGTGTGTGGTCCAATCCAATACCCGCTAACCGGTAGCGAAATTATGAAAAAGTATAATTTGTATCGAACTTTGTATATGCCGAATGCTGATACAACTTATCTCAGTCCCGGGTATTAGGTGGTGAAAGCCCTCGCGCTGCTTCCAACGACCCATTTCAGAATAGCAGAGATCCTAGCGGCCCAATTCCGAGGTCGTTGGGCATTGTCCGGCCCCGCCTTAACATAGAAGCAAGCTCCAGACGGATCCTTGATCTATCCCAATCCATGCAGGCAAATCAGGGATCAGAGCGTACTTAATATGAGAAGAATACAGCATGTTTTAGACCATCAATCCAAAGGTGTGAGTTCGAACCCCACCTGATTCTGTTTCGTTTTTTGGCAGGCAGAAGCCGTAACCATTAAGCCACGGAGTCGGTCTCCTGCTAGCAACCGCAAGCAATCAGCTCATATTTAGTATTCGGGCTCAGTACACCTAGAAGATCATGCCCTGAAATGCCCGCAAAATTGACCCGTTTTGTTACATCCTAATAATTACACTTGAAATGAAAGTTAGAATCAATAATTTATTTAATCATTTAAATAAGGGACCTCACTGGACTTCAACAAAGGCAATGCTAGAATGGTATCTAGTGCCTAATCTTATCTTAAAACAATATACGAAACGCATAGATGCTACCAAACATTAATTTTCGGAAAAGTTTTCTTCCTCGCTCAGCTCATTATCGATCTCGATAAACTTCTGGAAAATGTCGTCATCCGGAACAGTGGCATGGTTTACAGATTCTGGGTCGTCCTTGGGTGTTAGCATTGCGCATAGACTCTGAGTTCCATCAATTCGCGAAGAAATGTTGCTGGAATCTGTATTCAAACTGTTATTGGACACAGTTAGTTCTTGCAACACCCTTTGCTTCTCTATTATCATTATCTTCCTCGAGATCGGGTCCAAATCATCCAAACGAGTAGTGGCAATTTGGATAACATTTTTTTGTCTGAGTTCATTTTTATATTCAGTAAAAACTTTCGCCTTCACTTCGGCAGCTGACGCAATACGTTCAAGTGCTTCAGCTCGTCGCAGTTCCAAGGCATGAATGTTGCTGGCGTTGTTTGAGAGGAATTTCGACTTATCACGTCCGCATGGACGACCAGTTGGACTCTCGGCGTAAGAATTTGCGGCGGACGGACTAGCAGTAGAGGTACTCGCAGCGGAGGTACTAGCAGCGGAGGTACTAGCAGCTCCCACTGTAAATAAATAAAAAAATTATTATCAGGATTGCTGATTTAAAGATTGTATTGTGATTGTTAAATTTGCACTCCAAATTGAGTCCTGAAAGCAGGAACATAACCTCCCTTCGTAAATATCGCTCAGTACCAACTTGCCGGATTTTTTTTTCGAAAAAGATCCGGCAGCAAGTTTATACTACTTTGCCGAAAAGGGAGGTTATGTCAATTCTTGCAGTAGTCAATGTCTTACCGCTATTTCCAAGATCAACACTGAATTTCGGGCAGAAGCTTAAAACGTCGTAACACGCAAGAAATCGAAACTCTTTGCCTTCATCCTGCTTAAAAATAACTGCCGCTTTGTCGAGTTTATCCTCATCCGTCGTCCCACTTTGGTTCTTATTTTGGAGATTAGTCATTATCCCGCAAAACTTTGAGACCGCGCGGCTTACGACACCCCATCGTTGGCGAAGACCGTCAGGAGTTCGGGTCTCGAACCCACCGTGTTCTTTGACCGAGCTCCAAAATGAATCTTTTGTTTGGTCCGTGCCCTTGATCGGATCTTCTGAAACAGCAATCCATGATTTAGCTAGTTGAAGATCATCCTGGGGGTGAAATCCAGCTCCTCGCTTCTTCCCGGAAGATTTTTTCTTACCCCCCGCATCTTCCATTTCCTAAAAATGTTTCGATAACGAATAAAAAAACTAGTTTTTATTAAAAACAGGAAAACTCACCAAAACCGAGACCAGAAACGCAGCTGCTGCTAAAAAAACAAGAATCAAAGTGAATCGAAATCAAAACTTTGTTTATCTGTCAAATGTCACTAACACACTGAAGCAAAAAATAAAACAGAGTTCTATTCCAGTTCCAAATCGTCACACGTTTGAAACAAACTCGTCGAGCAGTTTTATTTCTGATCCAAAATACTGCTCGAAAAATAAAACTGCAACTCCGCGTTGCGGGTGGTCTGTTTCAGTTCTATTTGAAAAATGAAACAGCTAGAACAAAGTAGAACCGCGTTGCAACCAGTCTTAAAAAAGGTTATCAAAATTCAAATAGTGGATAATTTTGTTGCATGATATTATCGTTTTGCGAGGGAGAGAGCGCGTGAGAGGTTGCTGCTCCCTCCCTCTCTCATTTCAATCTCTTCTTTGGAGGCTTCTCCTCGGTGATGAGATGATTCGGTTCACTTAAAGATGATTTTTATTACACGCTCAAACATTATTTTTCACTCGCGGAGGACCATTTGTCGAGTCGTCAGTGTGTGTTTGTTTGTGTTCGTGTTTGTTTTTCTTTCTATGAATAGGAGTTACAACGATACAACGAATGAGTCTCTCAAACGCACGCTCTCGCGCGAGCTGCTCATCGCTCACTCACTCTCTCTCTCTCACGCTCGCGTTCACTCGTCGTTACAATGTTGGTATTATGTTCATTTTGTTTCTTCTTTTAAAAATCAGTCGTTCTTTTTCTTGAGAAAGCTTTTTTTCCTTCGTCTTCGCGTGGGCTTTGCAATTTGTAAAATTTAATCTCCCGTTTCGATTGGATTTACGCCTTTTTTAAAATGCTTGATCAATTTTTAATTTGTTTCGTTCAACTTTGCGCTAGTTTTCTTTTTTTTTAGTTTAAGTTCCCCTTTCTCCCTTTAAACGGAGTGTTTACCAATGCGATAAAAAGCTTTCTCAAATCACAGTTGTTTTCTTCATTTTATTATTTCTTAATTCATTTGCGTCTACGTAAGTCAGTTTACCTTGGTTACAATTTCAATAGATTCCTACTTATTCTAATGGATTTTACATTCCTCTATGTGTAAGTGTTTGTTTCTTTGTTTGTGTGAGTGAGTGTATTGTTCATCATTTCGTTTTCGTTCAGATTCCGCGTTCACAAGTTCTGAGAGTTCGTTCAGTTTGTTTGTTTTGTTTATTGTATGTATTTACTTCATATATTCCGAGTAATCGTCGGTAATGGTAAAACGTCCACGTAAGAAAAAAACACACATACTTCTGTCTCTTTTCCTCATTTTTTTCTTTCAATTGTTTTTCACGGGAAACGGAAATGTCTCCGAACGCTGGACAAAACAGAAGAAAAAGATACCGTCCCGCTCATCCTCCTGGCGCGCGCGCTCCTCTCGTCGTCCCTTTCTTTCTCACTAGCTAAATAGGAGTGAATGAATTCAGTTTTTTGTTTTGTTTCGCTTTGTTTCGTTCCTAGTTTGATATTGTTGTTTCTTTGTTTCTTCTACTATAAATATATGACTTTATAAGTTCTGTTTTCCTGGAACTTTTTTCCCTTCCCAAACATTAATGTTTTTTTTGTGTGTGTTAGTTTTATTGCTACATACTTGCACACACTCGCACCCAATTATCACACGTTCGCGCACTGGCACACAGTTCTGTTGTTGTCTCTTTCTCTCCCTCTTTCTCGCATCACATTCTAGCAAGAAGGAAAAATTTCATAACATTGTATCATGGTTTTATTGTTTCTGTCTTACAACTTCTTTCGTTTGTTTTGTTTTGTTTGTTTCTTGTTTATACTGAGAGTTTCCGTGTTTCGCTTTGTAAGTCTTTGTTTTGTTTTGCAATGTAGGTTTTGTTTTTGTTTTGTTTCTTGTTGTATGTACCTGAGCAATGTTCGCTTGTTGTTTCATTTAGTATTTACTTAATTTCATGTTTGTTTTGTTTTTTGTTTGTTATGTTTACGTTCACTAAATTCAGCAGTCTGTGCATCTTTATAGTCAGCGGTCGTTTGTTTTGTTAACGGTTTAAATACAAAAAATTAAAAAGAAATACACGCAACGAAAAAGCAGTGTAAAAATTGCTTTCACTGGGAATCATCATCATCGTGTTTGTTTGTGTTTGTGTTCGCGTATGTTTCCACTTGTTTTGTTTTGTATAGCTTTGTGTGTGTTGTGCAAACGTTTTCGAGTCTTTTGGCTTGATCGCAATTAACCTTAAATTCGCTCTCCTTCTTTCTCTCTCTCTAGGTAATTTTAATATTAATTATTTGGAAGTTTATCTTATTTTTCGTTCTTGCGTTTTGTCTCTCGCTTTTTCTCTCGCTCTCACGCTCACGACGCTTGCTCTCTCTCTCTCTAATACTTAAAAGTAGCTGTTTTATTTCACGTACGTCACACTCGATGGAATGATGCATATACTTTGAGTAGATTTCAGACACACGTGCACACTGCATACGATTTTCTCGATCACATTTCTTTGATTGTGGACATTTCAAGTTATAGCAACATTAATTTTTGCTTTATCTGTTAAGCTTGTAGCTTAGAAAGAATTTCAGAATCAGTAGAGTATTTAGGATTTTCGGATATTGTAGGTTATTAAATATGCATGGAACTAATTAAAGCTCGTGAAGGATTCTAAAGAAACAAAGAATGATAACAAATTAATTATGTTGCTGAAATAGTTCACAACATCCAAGAAGAAATGCTAAAGATTGATAGTGATTTTTCGTTAAATTATTTTATTGTTATTACGGGAAAATCTATAAAAAGTGTTGATTTGGAAATTGGAACATTATTATAATTTTAATAATAACAGCAGAGTTGTTACGGAAAAGTCGAAAAAATATGAATTAAATTACAAACGTTCAAATGATTTTGCATTTAATAACTAAAATTTTAATTCCATAGCCTCGTAAGACCAAAGTTTAAAACGCAAAATCTTGAAAAGCCGAAAATGAAAAGGACGATTTTTTTTTTGCTGGAATAAAGTAAACTAGAGGGAAAAGCCATAGCAATAATTTTGACCAAACAAATAAAAATAAAAAAAATAAAAACTATAATTCAAAAATAATGCAAAATCAGAAATTTAAAATCATTAAATACAAAAAACATGAAAATGTAAAAATGCAAAAATTATAAATTATCACTCCGGAAGAATTAAACACGAAATTTATATGATTTTCTTCTAAAAATTTCTCTAACCTAAAATATGACTTCAAACATGGTGGCATTTATGAATTTAAGAATAAAAAGAAATTAAGAATACAGAATTTAATAATTTAAGAATTCAAAAATTCAACAGTTTGAAGATTTAAGAATTGAAGAATTTGAGAATCTAAAAATTTAAGAATTTATGTTTTTAAGTTTTTGTGTTTTCAGGTTATAGTTTAAGAATTTTGAAGTAATTGTTTTTTTTGAATCCTTTGGTTTAAGATTTTTTTAAAATTTATTTTTTTAATTTTTTTGTGTTTTTTGGTTATAGTTTGAGCTTTTCCAAGTTATTGATTTTTTTTATTTTCGAATCCCTTGATTTTTTATTTCCGATTTTTTTTAATTTTTTGAATATAAAAAAACAAAAAAGGTTTGAATTTTTTAAGTTCTGAAGTTTTAAGAAATTTGTAATTTTAAATGCTGAAAATTTTGAATTTTGTGAATTTTCAATCTTTTTTTCAAGAATTTTAATGGATATGTTATGAATTTAAATCTCTTGATTTTTTTTTGTTATTTGCTCATCCCTTTTTTCCGATTTTTTTTAATTTTTCAATTAAAAAAAAGCTTCAAAATTTTTTAATTTTTTGAGTTTTTGGAATTTTGTAATTTTGAATGTTAGAATTTTTGAATTTTTCAATGTTTTAATCTTTTTTTTCTCAAAAATCTTAAGCGCACGTGGTCAAACCGGAATGTCAACTTTCCCTGAGGGGGTCACGAAAAGAACGCGCAAGTTTTTTTGACCGCGTTCAACAAATTCAAAAATTTGAGGCAGCTTCAAAAATAACTTTTTACTGTGAACGGGATAATTTACCAATTTATATATTTTGCCTCCGAGTTATATGATTTTGCAATGAATTGGTTTTGGAACAACTTTCTTTTGTTTCGAAAAACATGATTTTTGCACATTTATTTGAGACATGCAAAAAAATATTCATTTGGGCACTATTTCATGTTAATTTATCTAAACATTTTTGTTTAAAAAATCTGTTTTAAAGGAAATGTTAGCATCCAATCAATGAAAGCATTCTTTTACGGAGCTTTCAACAAATCAGGAAAATATTGACTATTTTTGTATTAAAACATTGTTTTTTTTTTAGCATAACTTTTGAAGGACCTCACCAAACTTTATAATTTTCACAACGGACTTATGGGACGTCAAACCGGACCGAATGGCACTAATCCGGATAAAATCCGTTCAGTCAGTGCCGAGAAATTCGAGCGAAAAAAATGTTTGTACTCAACTCCAAAGACATTTGCTCATTTACAGACTTGCAGATATCTTGGGGGTTTATTTTAGAAGTTTATGTTACACAAAGTTTTACGTAGTGTAATACCTTCTTGATGTACATTTTTTTTTAATTTTCAGGTGATTTAGAGCTTAACAGTAATAATGATAGAATTAAACAAAACTACTTGAACTTATTAAAATGCAACAAATTCGACGGTAGAAAAGGCACATTAGGAAGAGGGGAAAATTAACAGAAGCCGTGCTTCATTGGTTTTTTGTTAACACAACTGATATTTTTATGGCCATAAATTCGCACACTCACAACCGCATACTTACGCGTTTCTCATCCTTGTGTTCTCGCACTCTCACAACACGCAAAACAGAAGTGACTCACAATTGCAACACATCGCGCGCTCAAAACCGTACTCATCTCTTTAGTATAGTCTCTATTGGTTTGGATTTCCGTACGTAGCTTACCGTCTTTCGTCGTTGAATGTGTGTGTTTAGTGTACCGTCACAAGTCAGTGTCCGAGGCTTACTTTTTAAGGTTAGATTTTATCGATTTGCTGTAATATATTTGAGTTTTTTCTCAGGATGACCGGAAATTGTGGATAATTTTGTGCGCTACAAATTCCGTTACCGACCTTTGGAGAGTCAAAAACAATGAGAAGAATTTGTGTTTGTTTGTTTTTTTCTTGGGAAGAAGTAAAACTATTTTATTTTATACAACAAGACTACCAAAACGGGAGTGGGGTTTGACAGTTGAATCGCTAACCGATTGCGGAAAATTTTACAGCTCGTTTTTCACATCCATAATTTTCGCTCAACCAACCAAACCAAACGCAACAATGATCAACAACACACGTTCTTTCTCGAAACCAATCTCCTTTCTTCACACCATCACCAACTCTTTCTTTTCTGCCGGAAATTCACCGGAAACATACTTTTTCTCTCTTCGCACTTAGCATCCATTCTCGCTCTCTTTCTCTTATTTTCTCTCTTCAATCCATCTCACACCATTCTTCCCGCGAAAAGGGGAGGGGCTGCAATTGCATGACTTGACCTTAATTTTTTTGATATTTTTTTTTTTGCTTTTTTATCTTAATCATTACTAGTGTTTTCTATGTTCTGCTTGTTTTTTTCTCTATTAATAATGATCTCTACACGTTAAGCTTCCACGCGGGCCCGCTTCCCCTTAACCTTCCAACTCGACGTTCTCCCAACACGCGTGGTAGCTTAAGCGTGACTTACTCCTTCTCACTTACTAAATGTATGGAACAACAGCACTGTTTTAAACACCGCGCCAACGATGTTCCTTTCTTCCTCGCGAAGTAGCTAATGACCCTTTTTAGTCGGTTTTAAAATTCGCAGGAAAAAAGGACGTGCGTCCGCGGGTCCGGCTGTCCATCGAGTCAACGAAACAATTCCTGTAAGGGGCTCGGGAAAAATGCCAATTTCCCCCTATTTTTTATAGGGGATAAGTAGTGTTGTACCCTCTTCCATTTTTTCTCTCGATAGGAGGTAAGTGATGTGGTACCCTCACGGAGGACACACCAAAATTAACGTGGTTTCAAATGATAACGATAAAAAATAACATTGGATTTCGCATTTTTTTTTAAATCACCCGAGTTGGAAGTGCTTCGTTCTCTCGTGATTTTACTCTGATTTTGCGTCACTCTCCTTCTGCCTGGTGGATATTTCTCTCATTGCGTATTGAGCAATTCTCCACGATAATCGGAAGTGGAATTCATTTGATTTTTTTTATTTGGTTAAAACTTATTAGGGTGTCTTCAATATGACCTAAAAAGACATTTTGATTTATTGGTTTGTCCATACAAGTTTCCATACAATTTTGACAGCTGTCCATACAACAGATTTGTAGATATTCGAAAATCTAAAGGATTTTTTTGATCGATTTGGTGCCTCCGGCAAAGTTGTAGGTAAGAATAAGGACAGTTTATGTAATCTCTTAAACAAATGTACCCATTTTCAATTTCTCAAAATGAATTTAAAAAAAAAAAAAATAATAATAATTTTAAAATAAGCCAAACATAGATCTAGGGTTTTTTCTCAAAATTTATTTTCCCTAAAAGAGCATGCAGCTAGCAACATCTAATCTTAGAAACATGTACCCTCCCTGTAAAGGCTTATGAATTGATCTCAGTTGAAAGGTTCTCCAAATCTCTGAATTGCAAATGTAACATCCTGGAGCAGAACTGTTAAATTCTAATAAACACCAATTGAATTGAATTGGAATAATTTTAAAATGCCTTTGATTGTCTGATTTTCAAAGTTCAAAAAAGAAATTTGCATACAAGATTATTAGCTATTTGAAAAAGAATATTTTGCTAACTGAAAAACGGCCAATATACAATAAATAGTTTAAAAATCTAACATCTTTAGGTGGCTGGTGCCTGAAATAAAAATTTTCCGTTAAAATAAGTTGCAGACTTTTTGTCAAGAAAATACAGACACCGCCTTTGAAGAAAATGGCAACCCTCTACACGGCTCTTTCGAGGCGATCAGACCCGGCCGTTTGAGGTTATGTTGTAATTTTTGTAGTCGTCTAAATAGTTGTCATAACTTTTAAACAACAAAACGAAACATTACAATTTTCAGAACCAAGCTGTAAGACCTGAAACTGGACCGATTAAAACACATCCGGACACAACTTGTTCAGCCAAAGCCGAGAAAAACCAGAATCTTGGATGGCGAAAAATCAATAGACCGGATTTTGGGTTTTGCTCAGAATGCAGTGAGTCATAGGACACAAACCATAGCAAAATCGAATAATTTTTTTGGCACAAAATTTAATTAATTATTCAAATGTTAAAAAAATAGAATTAAAAAAAACCGAGGATTACTGAAACAAATTGTTTATTTTCAAGTTAAACCGATTAAAAAACTATTATATTTGAATTTCAAAATAAAAAAGAAGGTTTTAACTTCTGAGCTTTTTTTCATTTGATCTCATATTTTTTTTTATATTTTTGATATCATACTATTTTGAATTTCATTGTTGTAACATTTTAACTTTTTTGAATTATAAGAACTTTCAAAATTTAAAAAAAAATCCTATTTTGATATTTCAGACACCTGGAATTTTTGAAAGTTGAAATATTTACATTTTGGACTTCAAAACTTGAAAAATTCTTAATTCACAGATTATTTTTAATACGTTTCTTTTAGTTATTTGGTTGTAACAATTTAGATATTTTTAATTTATGTTTTTTTTTAAATTCGTCAAAAAAAATTAATTTAAAATTCAAAATTTTGGACTTTAATATAGCTGAGATTTTAATTCAGCTATTTTCTAATTTTTAAATTTTAGTATAAAGCTGTTGCAACTATTAAAGAAAGATAAGCCGATAAGTTTTTACTTATGTTTTTTAAATCGTTTAATTTTAAAATAAATTACTTTTTTAAATTTAGAATTTTTTAAATAAAAAAATCCTATTTTGATATTTCAGACACCTGGAATTTTTAAAAGTTTAAAAGTTTTGAACCGCAAAACATAAAAAAATCTAAATTTACAGATTATTTTTATTACGTTTTTTTTAGTTTTGGTTGTAAAATTTTAGATATTTTTAATTTATGTTTTTTTAAATTTTAGTGAGGCTGTTGCAAATATTAAAGAAAAATAAGCTGATAAATTTTTACTTATGTTTTTAAATCATTCAATTTTAAAATAAAAAAACATATTTCAGGATTTTTTTTCTCTAACATTTTTTATATTTGTTTGTTAGAATTTCGCATTTAATGATTTTTTAAAGTTCTAATCTTTAATTTTAGCCAAAAAATGTGTCGCTTCGAACGACAGTGTTCGATCCCCCGTTTTAGAATAATTCATCCAATAAGAGATTAGAAAAATTGAATATTTTTCACTTCGCCTTCCAAAAATCGTCTAACTTCAAGCAAATCTTACTTGGGGATAACGTGGAGAATTTCCCTCATCCCATTAAAAAAGTGGAACCGTCCCCCTTTTTTACCTACAACATTGCCGAAGATAACAAACCGATCAGAGAATCCCATCCCATTGATTTTCGAACCGCTGTCAAAATTGTATGAAGACTTGTATGGACGAACCAATGAAGAAAATTGCTGTTTTGGTTATCGGAAATCCCCAACAAAGTTTCAGCCAATTTCAAGAAATGGTCCGTTTTCCGAGAGAATTGCCCTATTTTTTGTTGTTTAAACTGTAATTAAATATGTTTCTTTTTTTTTTTGTTTAGCTGTTTGCTGTCAGATTTAATCTTATGCGCATCATCATCATCATATTTGTGTGGTGTAGATTTTTCTCAGTGTAAGTGTTGTAACTTTTTGCTTTTGCTGCTCTAAATTGTTGATTTTGTAACAGTAGGGCAAAACCGCGACGGTGCCACGGTGAAAGTTTAAAATGTTTATACAATTTTAACCCCCAGTTTTTTCCCGCTTCTTCTCTCCCCTTCAACTTTTTCATTTCACTATGGCACACGCTTCGCGGACAAGACTACGACTTTTTTCAATTGTGTTTGTGTGAGTGGTTTGTTTTTGTCTATTTTCAGCTTGATTTGATCTGTTTTAGAGAAGATACTTATTTTTTTTTTGGGAATTGTGTGTGTTTGTGTTTGCCTTATACTTTCGTAGATATAATTGATTTAATTTAATTAGTTTACACAGTAATAAATTACGAATAACCACTACACGCGCACGCGCACGCACGCACGTTCCTGCTGTTCATGCCAAATGTTTGTCCCGCAAACCTCGAAAAAATTGATGATGTTACTTACCGCCAGCGCGCGCGTTCGGATCGAACTTCCGGAACCTAAATCCGCACCGACAGGTCGAAGCAGAGATTGCGATTGCAGTTGAACGGTTCCTCGTCCTCCCGTGGCGGCGCCGACGACATTAAATTTGCGGAATTACATTGCTGGAACGGTGCTGGTGGCGGCGTTGGCGGCTGGGTTGGTGCCGTTGGCGGTCGTGTAGTTGAGCGTGTTGCCGTTGATGCTGGATTAAATCTGCAAAGTAGCGGAGAATCAATTACGATGGAATGGCGGACGGTGGGGCCCGGCCCCGGGGGGGTTTTGGCGCATGGTGCGGGGGTGTGTGTGGTGAAGCAAGCCTGTTTCCATCTCCAGGTGTGTGAGGAATGCCGTGCAGGGCAGACCTCGAGATTAGGGAGGAGATGGAGATGTTTGATGTTGCCTCGAGTAATTTGGAAAGCATTGAGAAAGGTTTGGCAATGAATTCCAACTCAAGTCGAGGCTTCTAGGATGGTAAAGGTGAAAGAAAGCGTTAAGAAATAAACAGCAATGAAAAACGTACAATTATAAGGTGAGTAGAAATATCAAACAACTGTCCAAAACAATCCAATAAATTGACAAACTGTAAATTGTACGTGCTTTCCCGAGAACCAACACAAATCAATGAAACAGTTAGAAATTTAGTTCGAAACGTAAAATTATAAACAGAATCCCTGTCGGGAGATCCAGATCGTGTCCTTTCGTGTTTTTGTAGAAACACATCTACGATTTGGTTATAGCATTTTTTTTTCTTATCATAAGAATGATTTCAAATCAAAAACTCTTTATAAAAAAGTCAATATAAACCATCGGACAGCGTTTCTAAAACCCGATTTAATCCCACCTGGGGTGAGATAGAGCCTTTCTTACTAAAGAATATAACAATGGTAGAACTTTTTTCAATTAATAACATCGACTTTGTTTATTTATAACGTCAGCACAAAAGAAAGTCTTATGATGAAAGCAATGTATTATAAATGATATGATTTCCAAAAGAAATAAAAAATTGCAATTTTCACCAAAAGAATATTTTCAATCGTACAATATGTTTGTACGTTTGTGATCAAACAAGCGTTTATGACAAACGCGATCATAGCAAGCTTCCCATGCGCCAGTGACAACGCACACCACGGTTTTGGTTTTTTAGCTTCGGTACGAGCCCTTTTGTGTGTTGGTATTTTGGTTCATCGTTCCAGCGCACCAAGCCAAGCAAAACCGAGGTACAAGTGAACCGCGTGTGCCGCACGGTGCAGGGAAGCTAGCCATTCAGCTTCTACGAAAGTGACAGAGTCAGAGATAGCTATTTTTAACAACCGCACCACTACACACTCAATCGCGAGAACCTTAGGTAGAAAGCCATTGGCGTCGCCAGCATTGAAAACTTTGAAAACGATATAAACGATGAAAAGCTTAGAAAGCTCATACTGGAATCCAATGAACCCTGTTAAATAAACTTACGACAAATGAAGTCTACATTTAGGCGATTTTAGGAGCGCACGGGAAACAAATTGATTGTAGCCGGATGAATGTCCTATGTCACAAAAGTTTTTGCATAAACATTGGACAGTTATGCAAAAACGGACAGGGCAAAAGAAACCGAAAAGCTACGATATCTTACATGTTGTAGAAAACATCGGTAGACAAGCTACTACAAAACGAGGATAAGTCGAGCCTCAAAATATATGCGCCAGCATTCTCGCGCCAGTATTCGAAGCTCAACTTGACAACTTGTCGACTTGGCGACGAAGCGTCGAAAATCGATGCAGTGTGATTTTTTGGCGATTTTTCCGATTAAAATTCATGCTGAATCGACATATTTACGAAGATGGAAATGACGTCCAGCCTTAAAGAAAAACCTATACCTTTCTTTAGTAAGAAAGGCAAAAATAGTAAAACAAAACTTGAATTTCAATTATAAATTCCTAAAAACTTCATTTCAAAAATGGAATCGACATTTTGATTCAGGGTAAAAACATGAAAAATCAGTCTGAAAAATAACCGAAAGCTTAACAATACCCATTATTTTAATGTTTATTTTTAAAATTACAAAACATATAGTTTTTTTAATTCGTTTAAGCTGGCAATGAAAAAGATCATGACAAAAAGGTAAAGACAACACAATTTTAAATTTTATTTGCATGATTATATTTATTATCAATGCTTTACACATCTTTACACTTGATTACAGTTATTATTCTTCCAAAGAATTTAAAAATATTAATGAATTCGTTTCAAAAAAGATATTTTTCCAAAGTATCCTTTAAAATTTTGTAAATTGTGATATTAGATTTTTTGAATCAATTTCGATTTATCGAAGTGTCAGTATTTAAATGTTTAAACTTTTTTTAATAAAAATCCAGTTTTTTAACATTTTATATTTTACCACTTATTTTATACGACAAAAGTTCTCTAAACTTATTTGTAATAACTAAAACAAATTTTTATTATTTTAATCAAGCAAATGCAAATTTAAATTCAATGTGTCCCGTCATTTACATGCTATTTAGAATACATTGTCTAACGTTTATTAAAGAATTTCTTATCAAACGAAGGCTTTTAAAACATTTTACAAATTTTGAGAGCACAAAACGGAAAAAGACGTAAAACTTCAGAAAAACAATATTTAAAAACTAATAAAATTAAAAAAAAACTTTGATTACAATTTTAACCAGCCTTTTCTGCAATTTCAAGATTTTTAAATATATTCAAAACGTATTTTTTTCTTTTTTTTGAATTAATTTTGAATTTTTTTCGATATTAAAGTTATCCGAAAACTGAAAATCAAGCTTTATCTATAGTTGTGATACCCATAATCACACAAAAAATAAAAGGAATCAAACACTAGGAAACAATATTTCGACGCCAACATTTCAAAAAGCATCATGTACAAACCATGCGTTTTGAGAAAAACGCATTTGAATGTTGAGCATCCATTTTCAATTCCCATTTTAATATAAAAGCAAAATAAGATGTTCTAATGATAACAAACGATGAAAAACGTGGCTTTTATTGATACTTGATCATCCAAATTCAATAAAACATTATTTCCGTAATTTTATTTGAGAAAAACAAACATAACTTCTTTTGAAATCACCAACGTCGATATCACCCTGCTGTCATTGAGGGGGGCGCTTTGTTATGATTCGTTTTTCTTCGCCGAATGTACATGGCGCTTTGTTCATGATGCTTTTTTTTCGTCACGAGGTACATGTAGTCTTTTGTTTGACAGGTTGACAGGGCTATATAAACAGGAACTGCTGATGGCAGAGATTTTGTTTATGTTACTTTATTTAAAATCATGATTAAACAGACTTTACTGAAGTAACTTTTGCTCATTTTTGGTGGAGAGGTAGCTTATAAGGAGTACTATCAGAATATGCAATAACCCAGAAAGTGTCAAAATGTACATGATGCCTTTTGAAATGTTACCGTCGATTTGAAATGACTGAATTAATTCAGTTTAAGATTCAAAAATGCTTAATACAAATAAAGACTATAGCCAATCTTCAGTTGGATTTGTTTTTTTTTTAATATTCAAGCAATGTGGCAAAATGAAACAGAAACATAACTATACCCTGGCTTTGTTGTTTTTTTTAAATTTAGATGATAACAAAAGATGTTAAGAAAAGGATAAACATAGTCAAAAATAAATAACAATTTGTTGATTCATAAATTCATTGGGTGAAATGCATGACACCATAATCGTTCAATATTTATCAGAATTTTTAATGTCTTAGGTCTTAAATAGCATTTTCATTCTCATAAAGATTGAAATAGTGAAAGGAACCCGAAATTTAAAGTTAGATGCTGAAGACGAATTGAGTGAAATTAATTTCAAAGGTGTACAAAATATTTCAAAATTATTCAAGAGTTAGAAAATATTTTTCAAGAAAGGATGCTTGGGATTCCCGACATTCTAACAAAAAATCACAAATTCCCGACTTTGTCCCGATTTTTCATGGATTTTGACAAGTTCCCGACTTTTCCGATTTCCCGACTTGATCCCTTACAAAGATCGTCAAAAGTACTCGCCATTCGAGAAATGCAAGCGCATGTAGGAGCTCCTCGAATCTCATGCTTCGTACATAACTAGCGGGCTTAATAGCGCCGAGAAAGGTTATTTATTTATTTATTTATTTAATTCAAATAATGTAACTTAAGGCTTAGCCTTTTAATTTGTTACAAAGTGTGCAGATGCAGGATTTAATTCAATATCGATAAATCGATTCCTTAATGCTATGCTTCTCTTTATCCTAATTCTAATTTACGCTGGCGAGTTCTGACAGTAGGTTTTCTTTGAAATTTTTATAAGAATGACTATTTTTGATACTAATGCTTAATTGATTCCAATTCACAACCCCTCTTGCAAAGAAAGATTGACTATAGTAAAAAGACGAATGTTGCGGTATCAAAAAACTTTTAGTTCTTGTAGATCTTAACGGTCTGAGCTTAGTATATAAATATTCTGGTTTTTTAGTATGAATAATTCTGAACAAGTTAACACATGAACGAAATTTATAGAATTGCGAAAAATTACATCCAATAAGTGTTTTCTGCAAGTGAGTAACTCTAGATATTCTTGGAAGGTTATAAACAAATCTTACACATGAATTAAGTGCCACCCTAAGTCGATCAAGGGCTGCCATAGATGCATTTGTGTACAAGAAATCTCCATAAATAAAATGCGGAAAAAGCAGGGTTTTAAAAATTCGAATTTTTGTTGCTATGTCTAGATGTCTGGCTACAAGATGTAATTTCTTTAATGTTCCATAAATTTTTCCACACTGAATGTTGATTTGGGTCTCCCAACATAAATTACACATAAAGGTTATCCCAAGATTTACAACTTTATCAACAAAAACAATTTGGTCACCATTCAAAAACAACATGGGATGGTTAATTTTAATCTTGGAATGACTAAATAGAATTGCTTGCGTTTTAGACGAATTTATAAACAACAAGTTACGTTGAGACCAGAGCCAAACACTCTGAAGATCGGAATTAATTTTTCGTGCAACAACATCAAGATTATAATTAACATCAGCATTGAAGTAAATTTGGACATCATCAGCAAATAAATGCACCGAACAAAAAGTTAGAACCGATGGAAGATCATTTATAAAAAGCGAGAAAAGAATTGGCCCCAAGACTGAACCTTGGGGGACACCAGATTTTATCATTACAAAACTAGAAAAAACATCATTATACAAAACGGCTTGACTTCGATCGCTTAAATATGACTTTATAAGATCAACAGCCATAGAAGAAAAGTTAAATTTAGATTTTAATTTATGCAATAGTTTTGTATGTGACACACGATCAAATGCCTTGGCGAAATCTATTAAGAGCAAAATAGCAATACCCTTTTTATCTAAATTTAAGGCAATGTCGTCGTGTATTTTGATTAACGCAGTTTCAGTGCTGTGGTGTTTTCTAAAACCTGATTGATAGGGACTCAGTAAATTCATTTGATTAACATATTCTGAAATTTGTGATTTTACTAATTTTTCAAATGCTTTAGAAAGAGCACTTAGAATGCTTATTGGCCTAAGATTACTTAAAGAAGTACTATTATTTTTTTTCTTAATAGGAATAACTTTTACACGTTTCCATGCATTAGGAAAAATTGAAGTCAGAAAAATAGAATTGAAAATATGAGTAATATAAGATAATGCTAAGGGTAGAATAATTTTAATAAATTTAATTGGTATTTCATCTAAACCGATTGCATTTGAAGTGATAGAAAATACAGCATTAACAACCTCAAAATCTTCCACTAGTCGAAAACGAAAACCATCATCATTTGAAAAGCCTGAAACACCATCATAAAGAGTATCATCGGACGTAAAATTAGAGGCAAAAAAATTATTAATGTCTGTAGGAGAAAACTCGCAGCTTTTGTGGGTGGAACTAGTTTTAGTAACACCAAGTTTTTTAATATTTTTCCATAATTGTTTACTAGGAACGTTGGTATTAATAATTCTTCTTTCATAATTTTCCTTGGCATGTTTGATCGTTTCATTTACGAGATTTCTAAGTCTTTTATATTTGTTATGCAGATCAGTAGTTTTGTTACGTTTCCAATTATTGTAGGCAATATTTCTATTAACGATAGCTAGTTCAATACCATTGTTATACCAAGGATTGTCTCTTGGTTTGTACCACTTGAGGGGAAAAAAGTCTTCATGTAACACCTTAAGTCTTTCATTAAAACTGACCAATAAATCATTAGGATCAGTTATACGCAAAAAAGAGTTCCAGTCGAAAGAAAAAAAGGTATCACGCAAAGCTGCCGCATTAAAGTTATTGTAATCTCTATAATAAATAATATTTTTTTCAGAATTGAAATCAATATCTAATGAGGCAATTATCATATCATGACTTGACACACCTGGCATAGAAATTTGATCATTTTTTATAATAAGTTGCGGAGAGTCAGTCAAAAGAAGGTCGAGCTGAGAACAACCAGTATTATGAAAGAATGTTGGCTCATCGTTTATACAAACAAATGACTTTCTTTCCAGAACATCACGAAAACTTCGTGATTTATTTGAATCTTTCATCAAATTAGTATTGAAATCACCTATAAAAAAGGTTGAATCATATTTTATGTTATACTCTTCAAAGTGGGATGCCAGAAGACCAGAACAATCAGAAGTTGGTGGATTATAGTAAACTCCTAGTAGACATTTGTTCAAACCGCACTGCATTTCCAGCAACAAAAATTCAGTTGTATGAAAGTATGGAGAAGATATCGATTTACTAACAATGCGGCAATTCAAATTCTTTCGATAATATACACAAATACCTCCTCCTTGTCGATTTCGGTCATTTCTAACCAGTTGGAAATTATCAATTTCAATCATCGAATCGGTAATCTTATCACTTAACCAAGTTTCTGTCATACAAATGATATCAATTTTGTTGTCAATAAAAGACATTTCCTCCAGACAACTCCTCCACGTTACCAGAACTCAAGGTCTTGCGAACTCCATGATAGGCACGACTGCTGATTAGGGTGACAATAAAAAAACGACATGAGATTAGGGATACTCCCTGACTCGCTTCCTTGGGCAAAAATAAGTAACTGCGCAAATTTTGAGCCAAATCGGTTTAGGTTAAGGGCTATTGATCGTTGAAGTTAGTATGGAAAAATTCGAAAAAATGTATCTAATCTAATCAGAATTTTGGTGGCAGGTGGCGCAGGTTTCACCGAAAATTGTCCAAGTGTGAGATTCAAACACGATCTGAGTTTGGCCGACTCGGAACTCCCACACTTTCCAGATCTTCTTCCACTTGGATCCAACCGGCTCTGAATTAAACACCAACTTCACCGGATTCATTGTCTGGTTCGGTTGGCGCGCATCCAGCGCGTCAGGAATTCTTGCGACGTGTCCGGCCCACCGGATAAGGCCAGCCTTCGCGACTTTCCTAATGTTTGGCCTACCGTAGAGTCATCCTTTTTCTCACGTACGATGCCAAAGATCGTCCTAAGCACTCGCCGTTCGAAAACTTCAAGTGTTTGCAGGTCCTCTTCGATGTTGACCAGAACTTACAATCCAAGGTACACAAACTCCTCCACGACCTCGAACTCGTCGCCGTCGATCGTCACGCTCGGTCCTATGCGAGCCCTAAGAGACTCGGTTCCTCCTGCTAGCAGATACTTCGTCTTTGCAACATTCACCTTCAATCCAACCTTATCCGCTTCCCGCTTCAATTCGATGTACTTCCTAGCCACCTCCTCGAACGTCCTGCCGACAATGTCCAGATGAACTGGCTGGACCGGTTGATAATTGCGTCCCACATGATGAAGCCTGCCCGTCTCATAGAACCAGACATCGCGCCCGAAATCTTCACGCTGCACCGTACACCATCCATCGTTGATTTCACCATAGTAATCAGCTTCCCGGGAAAGCCGTTTTCGTACATGATCTTCCAAAGCGCTTTGCGATCTATCAAATCGTACGCGGCTTTGAAATCGATGGACAGGTGGTGCGACGGTGGATCTGGTACTTGCGACATTTTTGGAGGATTTGGCGTAGGAAAAGATTTGGTCCGTCGTTGAGAATAGTGATGGCTCGATAGTTCTCACATTCCAACTTGTCCCCTTCTTGTAGATCGGGCATATTACTCCCTCTTTCCACTCCTCCGGTAGCTGTTCTGTGTCTCAGACTTTGACTATCAGCCGGTGTAGACAGATTGCCAATTTGTCCAGACCCATCTCATGAGTTCCGATCCTATCCAGATTTTTAAGCGAAGGTGGCGTTACGAATGGTTACAAAACAAGTGTGTCAGGGCATGACATTGGCACTTTTTTTTAAATGTTGGTAACACTATAATTTTGACATTTCGGGCGCGCACCATTCGATACGGATGGCTTAAAAATCTGGACACCATCCTTCCCAGCTGCTTTGTTGTTGTTCGGCTTCTTGATGGTATCCTTAACTTCCTTCATCGTGGGTTCGTCCACCATACCGTCCGACATTCCTCGTCAAACCGGCTGCTCGCGGACGACGATAGCGGATCTTGTTGACTTTCTTTAGACAGACGTTGATGTCACCAAAGGGAACGAAGAGCAGCTACCGTAGGCAGGACCTTGTGACCGGGATGTTACCGTGATAGCGAAGAAGAGAAAGTTCAGTAACAGTAGGGTAACAAAGTAAATAGGAGAAGGGCAAAGCATTTATATTGATTTAAAGAAGAAAGCAGTGAAATTCTGAGAAGAAAGTTGTGATTTAGAAAATGTTAGGAATGTCGATTTTTCAAAATGTGATATTTTGTTCAAGTCTTGAAGAACATAATCAGAGTTATGACGCCAAAAACTTTGATGTTATTGAACACGTCTTCCCGCGCAAATCAAGCGCGAGATATTATTCACAACACACAATTATTGCCAAAAATTGAACTTTCAAACCAAAAGCAACAAACATCGAAAGTAACAAACGCATTTTTAGCAAATATGTTAAGAGTCAACACAAAGCGAATGTTAGCAAAGATGGTGCACGAATAAAAAAAAACGAGTAAAAATTGTAGAAAACTGCAAAATTTAGCCATACCTTTCAACCAGAAACCTCTTTCGTGCGACTCTCGCTCGCTCTTTCATTGTTTGTGAATGTGTCTTGTTTTGTGGGTAGAGACTCTCTAAACTGCGCAAATTCCATACATTCAATCGCACTCGCACTTTACCGAATTCAGTTTAACTAGAGGACTATTTCAAACGATCACTTTTCATTTGAATCGCCTTTTTGTTCAAGATTTGGGCGAACACAAGGACGCAAGGAAGAGAGAAAAGAAAAGAGAAAAATAGGTTTTCAAGATGTTTTGGAAAGAAAGGGGAGAGGGAAATTAAAAAGAGTGCCCTTTTTGCGACGTCACACCAACCAACCGACCAAGTGCGTGCACTCGCGCTCCCCCCGGGGTCCTTCCGCAGATCGGCGACGAATGTCCACTTACCAACTCGCGTCATTCGCCGGCTGCTTGAGCTTTTTGATCTCCTTGAGCGCCCAGTTGGCCAGCGTTTTGGTGCGTCCGGTGCGGGAGTTTTTGCCCTCGTTCAGCAGCTGCTGGATCTGCGGGTCTTCGACGAGCTGGAGCAGGGCGGGCCCGAAGGCGGAGCACATGTCCCCGATGAGGCCGGCGGCGATCGCGATGTTACCGTCGGACAGTTCGCTGTCCTTGGCGATCGACACGATGTAGCTGATGATGAAGGGAACGTGCGGCTGCAGCAGGGCGACATCTTCGCTGGGCATTTTGTCGACGCCCTTGAGACCCTGGACGATGCCGGTGTACGCCTCGAGGACGCTCTCGCGCAGTTCGTTCAGGTAGTCGATCATGTCGTAATCGCTGGGGTCGACCTGCACCTGGGTAGCATGCGTCAACATCTGCAACACCACGGTTAGGTACTTCTTGAAGTCGGGCCCGATGCTGAGTGCCATGTCGCCAAAGACGGACAGAATTTGGGGCTTGACGCTGCGGTGGATCGACGGATTGCTCAGGTTTTCCAGCAGTAACGTCATGATTTCGTCGCAGTACGGGAGGATCTTGTTCTTGAGGCCACGGCAGATGTCGCCGGCGAGGCCGACCGCCGTACAGCACACCTGGTACTCCTGGTGGTTCTTCAGCCCGACGTACAGATAATCCTTGAACGCGTCCATGTACTTGATGAAGCCTTCGCCCAGCAGATCAACCAGCGTCGACACCGCCATCAGCGCATCCTCCTGGACTCCACCCACCTTGCCGGAGCTGGAATTGAACATGGTCAACAGCGCCGTCATGATGGCGTCCGAAATCTGCGGCGCGTCCTTGGCGTCGACCTTGCGCAGGACCGACTGCAGCGTGGCGCACAGCAGCGACTGCAGATCGTTGAACTGATGCCGGTCGGTGTGCGTGGAAATGTGCGACTCCATCTGCAGCACCTGGTTCAACCGCTCCAGGATGACCATCGTGGTCTTCTGCACGGAGATGTAACAATCCTGGGGAGAGTTCTTGATCATCTCCATGAGCGCCTCGTACGCCGACGAACGCAGATTGGCCTGCGCTCCGTCCGGCCGATCGGTCGTCTCGAGCAGGTTGCTGATGATAAAGTCAAAGTACTGCGACAGACAGTACGTCTGGGGCGGATCGTCGTCCACGTTGGCCGCATCGTATGCCGCTTCCGACAGGCCCGAGAAGGCCCAGCAGACGTTGGTGGCGACGCGCGGTTCCGCCTTCAGGCCGTTCAGCAGGGCTTTAAGCAGCGGCTCCAGATATTGCTCATTGATGGCTGCTTCCGGAATGACCTGTCGGGGGAGAAAATGCAAGCGTTAGTTCAAGATTCAAGATCGTACGGCTGTTTCGCCACCTACCTCACAAATTCGGCCAAAGGTCCACGCGCACGTGTCCCGCACGATGACGCTCTGGTCGTACATCAGCTCAATCAGCGTGGGCATCGCCTGCTCGACCAGCGGCTTCAGCGTGTTCGCCTCGAGACCGCTCAGGATCGACCCGAACACCATCAGGGCGGCGTCCCGGTAGCGCCAGTTCGTCGACTTGATGTTGTTGTTGACGAAGGGCAGCACATGCGGAACGATTTCATCCTCGCAGCAGGTGGCAAGCAGCATCAGACAGACGCCGGCCGATTTGGACGGGTTCCAATCGTCTTCGTCGTCAAACTCTTCCTGGCGCGTCAGCTTCTCCATCAGGACCGGGGCCAGAAACTGGAGGGCACCGCGGGCGTAGTGACGTGACACGCGATTCGGAGGTCGACCGGCTTCGGCCGCTTCTTGCGCTTCGATCGCAAGGTCGATTTCCTCGTCGCTGACGTTGGACCAGAACTCGATGCCCTGCAGGGAGATCTGTTCGTTGTCGGACTTCATCGCCTCGAGCGTGATCGGGAACAGTGCCTGGGCCATGTACGCCTCCATGTGTTGGTAGTACAGCGTCAAGATCTTCACCAGACACTGCAGCGCTGCCACACAGATTTGGGTGTCCGTTGATTGAGTTGCCTCGCAGACCACCTCCATGATATAGTTCCGTTCGGCCGTCTCCTCAAAGTTTGCCTTGGTGAACTCCAACGAATTGAGCAACGCGTTGGTGGCCGCCAGCCGGACGTGATTGGACGGTTCCGACTTGCGCATCCCGTGAATAATCGCCGTCAGAATCTGGTTCGACTGGTGCTCGAGGATCTCCGAGTTGATGTCCTGGCAAATGTATCCGATCGCTTCCAGCGTCGATTCCCGCTCCATTTCGGTAGACTTCTCGTTGACCACATTGTCCACCAGCTTCTGCATCAGATTTGGCCACTGTCCCACGGGCAACTCGGCCACGGCCACGTACGCAACGCACTGCGCGGCCGACGACGGCCGTGACGATTCCGTTCCCAGCGAGCCGACGATGTTCTTCTTGACGTACTCCCGCATGTCCTCGGGGAAGGTGAGCCATCGCTCCTGGTACTGGTACTTGATGGTGGGGTCCTTGCTGGTCAGTTGGTTCTTTAGCTGCAAACCGGCGGCCATCCGCGCCACCGGCGAGTTCCCCGCAAAGGCGAGCACATCCGACAGGGCGCGGATGAAGCCGGGCAGGTTGGTGGCCGCGGCCTGCTCGAGGAAGTTTTTCGCCACCAGCAGCTCATCTTTGTCTGGCGCGGAGAAGAAGAAGAAGAGAAAACGAGAAATTCAAATTTATGTTGCTTGTTGACGAATGACGGTGGAATGAAGGACGGGGGGAAAAGAACCTTTTGGCGCAAATGCCGGAACTCGTGGTGGTCAACGAGCCGGGTAGCAGTTCGAATTACGCACAATCCAGATCATAACGATGTGTAATTGATTAGCTAGTATGTCAATAAAACAGCATGTAAAGCTATGCCATTAATGTGTTTTGAGCGCGGTTAGCAACTGTTTTTCCAACATTCAAAACGATCGCATAAATTTTTGCAGGTTATGTTCTGTTTGTGTGTGATTTGTATCATCGTTGCGTCTCTTTCGCACACGAACGTTGTCACCAACACAGAGAAGAACGAGGTCGAGGGGTGCATCGATTTGTGTAATAATTTCGTAATCGATAACTTGTAAATTACTTATATTTGAATTCAAATTTTAAAGTTTTTTTTTTTTTAAACACATACAGTTCAATTTACGAAGTTGATCAACAGTCTACACGAGAAAAGGTCTGGTTAAACGTTTGGCAGCTGGAACCAAGCTGGAACTGACTTCCAGCATTATTTTGTTATACACATTTTATAGAACCAAGGTTTTAGATTAAAAAAAATAACATACCTGTTACTAAAATTTGGAAAAGAAACCCTCAATAGGGTCGAATTGAATTGAGCTTAAATTACTAATATTTTTGTTCACACCGATAAAGCTTACTTTTATAAGCACAATGAGACTTATTGTACGACTACAAACAGTTTAAAATGGATTTTCAAACCATTTTTGAGAACTTAACTTCGCGGACTTTCTGGATAGCTTGTTTAAAGAGGACCATTGGACGTCGTCGATTTGACCTTATATTAAATTAATTTTTGTCATAAAAAATAGCAAGAAATCATTTAACAATGGATCATCTCATAGCAATTTTTAAGAAAATGGTATTTAAAAAAAAAGTTATAGCAAAAAAAAAATTCCATTTTTTTTTATTTGGAACCGTCTTGAGTCAGGGATATTTAAAAACACCCAAAAAGTGAAAAACAAAATATGGTTAATTCGCCCTTTTTTAAAAAGAAACTCTACGTATGAACTTGTGTTTGTCTATACATGAGATGAACTCATGCCAAATATTGGCACGTATACGACAAAGGGAAGTGGTTAAACAGACAATTTAAATTCAAGGTTCAAAATAATCAAAAAATCATTAATTTGCTCGCATTTTCGTAAAAATAAATGAAATCCATCACTAAGTGAATTCCCGCCACAATGTAATGAATTAAAAGGCACGTGCCTTATATTACATGAATAAATAAACAAATAATAATAATAATAATAATAATAAAGTCCAAATCTAGAGTATTTTTTTAAAAGGATCTGATTATTATCTGTCCAAAGTTCAAATTTTGATTATTGTCATGTAACCACCTAGCAGACACCAACGAGCCCCCGTCGTGACTGGGTCTTTGTTACAATACGGTCCTAAAGCCTTATGTAAATTTTGATGCCCAACGATTAAAAACACGCTTAAACACCATTTCTGATCACTTTTTTATTATTTTAATGCAAAAAAAAAGTTGACAAGACAACATTTTTTCGATAGATCAACTATGGTCCCCTTCGAAAGAGCTGTCAAGTAGGACCTTTTCTGTCAAGAAGGACCGCGAGGTTTATTTTTCAAAATTAATTTAAAAATCCATTTCAAACTCTTTGTTGTTGTACAAAAGGTTATTGTACTCAGAAAAATAAGCTTTATCGCTGTATACAATAATATCAGCAATCTAAGCTTCATTTTAGGACCCAATTACGTTGTCGATCCTAGTCGGACCCCCGGTGGCATTTTTCGAGACGAGATTTGTCTGATCACGCCTTCCTAGGCAAAAAAAACTGCCTCCGTAGAGTCGCTGGTCGGCAGTTGGACTTACAATCCAAAGGTCGTCAGTTCAAATCCAGAGCTGGATGGGAGCTCTGATGTAAAAAGAGGTTTGGATTGCCTTACCGCTTCAAGCCGTGATGTAGAGCGAACAATTTATTTATCTCGTTTTACAGTCTTTTTATAGCAGTGTTTCGTAAGATGATGAGGTCTTAGATTTTGGCAATATTTCACAATTTTTAAAGCTTTGTTAATAGATCTACTTTTAGACAAATGTTCGACATTTATTAATAAACTAGTAAATGTAATTCCATTAGGCACCTAATGTTGGCATAACATCATTTTAACGTTCGTTTAAGTCATCTAACATTCACTTTCAACCAATATCAAGCATTTATAGATAGGGGCAGGGGGGGCAGAATGGCCCATGGGGGCAGAATGGGCCACCCTTGGTTTTGGGCTTTAGAATGGATTTAGACCAACCGTAAGGCAAGGGTCTTATAAAGGACGTCAAATAACATCACCATACCGAAAACGACGTTTGAATTCATTGTATTTTTCGAATTATGAGCAAAAATGTAAATTATTGACAAAACCACGCAAATGTTGTTTATTTCGAGGTTTTTAAATAAGCTTTCTGAAAAGTTGGATTGTTTGAAAAAGTTTGTTCAATGCTTATAATGTTACTAGATGTTACTACCAAGGTATGCAAACAACAACGGAACCTTCAAATCATTTAGAGGCTTGGTGGTGGAAGTGTTAAATTAAAATCCACTTGGGGGCAGAATGGACCACCCTTTTTCTGCCTTATAAAAACAATCAAAAGTTACGAAATTTGAGCTAAATGGATTATTTCACTCCTGGTAGCTTCACAAATCACGTTTAATGCAACATTAGTTGATTTTTTAGTTGTTTTGATGCTTATTTGTAAAAATAATGTCTCATTACAACATATTAACACTATTTTCAAAAATGTTTGTTTTGGTAAGTGACTATTTTCATAAAAGTTGTCTAAATTCATGGAAACTATGTTAGAAAGGTCCCTTAAGTCATTTCTTATCTCCCTTCAACGTTGTATTAGACGAAATTGCTTGTTTTCTAAGGTGGCCCATTCTGCCCCGCAGGGTGGTCCATTCTGCCCCGCACCCTGGAAAAGTAGTCAAAAAAACTTTTTTTTTTAAGTGCACCAAAAATAGTTTTAATCTAAAAATTTTCATCAACCCAGTATACAACATTGAAGGGAACATCCCAAAGCATAAGCCTACTACACTGAATTCATAAATTTGTATGTTTTTCTATGGTTTTTTGCGCATTTTACTTAGGCGGGCCATTCTGCCCCCCCTGCCCCTATAGCTTATTCGCTAAAATGCAATGACACTTCGGACAACGATTTCTTTTCGTGTTTTTCTAAATGTGTGAATCTCTGTGTGTACTTTTTATATAAACAAAGAATTCATTTTGCATCATTAATTCATCCATACAAGTTTTCTTACAATTTTAGCAGCTGTCCATACAAAAAGGCTATTAAAATAAACAAAAATCTGTAATTTGAGAACGGTTTTGCTGATCGATTTGGTGTTTTGTGCAAAGTTGTAACTGTCGCTTAGGACTTCTCAGGAAAAAAATACACTTAAAAAAATCAATTTTTTATTCGATTTTGACACAAAAAATGATATTGCCTAAGAAAAAACTATTTTATAAACACGGAAAAAATCTAAAAAAATGTTATGACCTTATTTTAAGATGAAGAATTAAATTTGGAATTGATAAGTACTTTCCATGAATTTCAAAATCGTGCACCGTTTTAGAGTTTAGTTATATCCACTAAACATTGTTTTTTTTGTGTTTTTATGTGACTTTTTTAACTGTAAAAGTTATGACCAAGCTTCTCCATCTCTGAAAATATTCATTTCAGCATCAGATCATAAAATTGCCTAAAAATTTGATTCCAAGGTATTGCAGATTGAATACAACATCCGAGAAAAAAAATTACACAATAAAAACGAGGTTTTCTATACATGACAAATTTAAAAATATTGTTGTACCGGCTCCGTGGCTCAATGGTTGCGGCTTCTGCTTCAAATGCAGAAGGTTCAGGGATCAAATCCCGGTCGGTTCCCTTGAAATTTGGAATCAGGAATTGAACTAAGAATATGAACAAGAAAACCTTTAAGAATCAGGTGGGATTCGAACTCACACCCTTTGGTTTGATGGTCTGGGACGCTAACCAGTCGGCCATCATGGAGTTAATGCTCTTGAACTGATTTGTTCCGTAGTGGCGAAATAATGTCACAAGGTATAACATATCCATTATATAACTACTAACACCGTCTCAAAACAGCCCAGGGCCATCTCATATACTCATGAACTGGACGAGGGAGTCGTGGATTGCCTGGCCCGAGTCATCTGCATTACCGATCTTTGCCCGTACAATTTCAGAAGAAATCGTTAGACAGAGAAAGGTATTCGCTTCAAAGGTTCTTGAGATATATGGTGGTTATTAACCAAACCGTCTCAGTTGAAATATACTGTATACTGGCCAAGTCCTGCCAAGACGGGGGTTCAAATACATACATACATACATACATCACAAATTTAAAAATATTGTTGAATTTTTGAATGACGATAACTTAGCAAACATGCGTCCGAATCGCATATGAAAAAAAAAGTATCGTAGAATTTTCCGAGCTTCCTATTACAAGTTTTATCAAATCAACTCGAATATTTAATATGGTAAAAAATAAAAGTTATTGGACCTTGTCATTTTTTTTTTTCGTTTTGCTACACATCTGGAGCAACATTTGAAAGGGGCGGTACGACATTGCTCTTACGGCCTTTCGTACCATTAAACGCGTGTAATGAAAGGCCGTAAGAGCAATGTCGTACCGCCCCTTTCAAATGTTGCTCCAGACATAAAAAAAACGCTCCCTAAACTAAAGAAAAGCTTTTAGCAAGTGTTTGTGGGTGTTTCCTTTACCGTTATAAATACATTGAAATCATAAAAAAGCTTTAGGACCCAACTTAGAAAAAAAAATTCTCCTTGCGTACATTCAACTAATCTTGGTCACTGTGTTATTATTGCACTTATGAAGATATTTATGCACTCAAGATAACACGACGACGACGATTTCTCACACGTTCGAGGTACTGATAAGTTTCGCAACCTCTTCAAATCTCGAGTTTTTTTTTAAAAGGTCCTATAAACAAAATTTCCAATTTTTGCTTTTTGGGTGTTTATGAAACCGCCTTGAGTCAGGGGTATTCAAAAACACTCAAAAAGCAAAAATTGGAAATTTTGTTTATAGGACCTTTTCAAAAAAAACTCGAGAAATGATCCGACTCATTGTCCGTCTACAATTACAACATATTTCATCAAAATCCACTTTGCGCGGACCCCTCGGCCGATTCGCTTGCTCGCTTCCTCTTGCACAAAACGTCAACCTCTTTTTCTTTTGTTTCGCTCTTCCATCATCCCCGAATCCGTGGCCACGCATACTTTCGAACCTGGCCGCTGAGCAAATGTGCGCGAGACGTAATTTCAAGGTTTTTTGTTCAATAATTCTTGCCCCCCCGACAAACCCGGGGAGGAACCTCCTGAGGGAGAGCCCTAAAGGGTGGCCATGATCCAGATCTTCTCCGGGACCACATTGCAGGTGTGACTTTTGAGGGTGTTGGAATTCCGGAAGATATGAAACTGAACTCACCTGGCGAAACGGTCTTTTCTAGAATCTGCACAATTTGCATGATTTATGCTTCCGGAACCACGACGACGACGACGGAATAACGCACAAATCCGGGTTCGGCGGAACAAAGCCCCTTTAGATCTTCTTCACGCGAATTTCCACACACGCACAGCGCGGCGGACAATTTCCAGCTTTGTCGTGTTTTTTCGGTTCCTCCTTCCTCTTCGAGAGGCCACTCTTTTTTGCGCTGATGGTCCTCGACACTCGGCTTCCAGACGGATCCACACAACCACGACGAAGAAAAAAAAAGCACACTCTTTTCCGCACGAAAAATTCCCTGGTGGACCGTGCGTGGCGGAATGTCGGCTCCTGAGTGTGGACGTGCACAAACACCGGAGGACAGGGGCGCTTTTCTCGACGATTTTCACGCACTTTTGGCCGCGAATCGATTCACAGAAGCGTTTTTTCTCGGGAACAGCAAAAATCGCGTTTTTCCTTTTCTTTGGCCGGCTCCGCACTTTTGCTCCGTTTGCTCGCGCGAGATGGTGGCGATGACGGTCCAAGAGCAAGAGGTGGTCACCGACAGGGGGAGGCAATGCAAACGGGAAAAACGGTCAAAACATGGAAAAGTGCTTCTAAAGTGCACTTGACATTTTCAAAACACAAAACTTATGCAAAACTGGTCTAAAACCAAATTATGTCCGCCTTTTTATCGACTTGAATGCTAAATTTCAAGTTGTGCAAATTACCACGTTTTCACCTTTGCGGTGTTCAAGATTTTTTGCAGTTGCTACTTTGGCAGGGTTGTCAGATGGTTTTTTGACAAGTTCACGCCAGCGCGATTAAAAAGTCTGTAGACTTCATTAAAACTATTCTCTCATGCACCTTATCATGACAAAATCTCTTTATCTAGTGTCAAACCCACCTTAACTTTAATTAAGCATTGTTTATTTCCTCAAATTTTAAAACCAATCGATTTCCGTACCTTCAAAAAAACACTGTGCTCTCCAAACAAAGTCTGCCACATGCACAAATGTCTGCAAAGTACTCAACGGTCTGTGCATCTGGCCACCCCGGGACTCGGCCTGTGATGGCGCGCGAGGCAGAGCGAGAGGGAGAGCGAGCGAGAATGACAGATTGGTCAATGCCCACTTTGACAGACTGCCCGCCGCGCTGCCCAAGGGCGGGCGTTGTTGCGCGCCAACTGCCGAATGGTGGTCGCCATCTGGCGGATAGTAGCGGACATGGACACTAGCCTGTCCCATTTTGAGTACAGACTGTCTAGGGAAACAGACTGGCCAATGCAAAATAAACAGGCACTGGCAACGTATGTTTTGCGCTTGCAACACTGCCAGTTTTGCTGGGCGTAAAGGGCGTTTGGTGTCCAGAAGCATTGGCCAATCTGTATCCCTAGACAATCTGTAATTTTGAGGTCATGTCGAGGAGTTTTAGGTGCTCACTTCTTAAATGATAGATTATGATGTAAGGAACAATGTTTTCTTAGACTCACTGCTGAATTTTCAATCAGAATCTTTAATTATATTTCAGTTTTGGAATGCTTTTCAATATTTTAATCCACTTAGCAGTTTTAGTAGTAAATTATCAAGCTATCCGTTTTATTGAAGTGTCTTTTATGTAGTATTACTTAAAAATAATAGCACACGTTACCAAAAATTGATTAAACATTGTAAAAACATACTGATAATTTCTTCCCATAGCACTACTGCTCGGTTGGCACGCGTTCGATATTCTGATTCAGAAATAAATACATAAAAAATTGTATCTTAAGTACCGTCATCTGGGGCGCATCAAAACACATGAGGCGAATTGGGACAGTTGTTTTAGCCAGGTTCTTGCACTACATTTTGATATATTTAATTTATTTCGGTTAGAACAGATACAGATTAACTAAATTTGTGCAACGATTTCCTAATTTTAAGCTTATGAATGCTTGAAAAACTGCTGTCCCTATTCAGACTGTACCGTAAACTGAGGTCAATCGGGACACATCGGGCGAATTGGGACAGCAGTTTTAACCATGTTGGAGACCAATAATTTGATTTTTCTGGTTGGTTACGGTTAGAACAGACTCAGGCCAACAAAATGTGTACATCCATTTCCAAACTTAAAAGCTTTAAGTGCTCTAAAAACTGCTGTCCCTATTCAGACTATAGTCCCGATTCACCCCAGATTACGGTATTCCCGCTTTGCCAAAGTTGACGGTAGGGATTTTCTGATATTCGGCGAAGTATTAGTTTATTATTAAGACTATCCAGAAAAATCCAAACAAATCTCGACTTTTTTCACTTTTAGTCTCTTAAAGTTGATTTTATGTTTGAAATCTCAACCAGAGCTGAAGATGGTGCAAAATCTACAAGAGTTTTTACAAATTTTACAATCATAGATTCTTTCAGGCCTTTTCAGCTCTCAGTACAGGAGTTATGATTTTTTTTTTGAAAATTTGGTAGCCAGGAGTGCCCACCTCCCTGGCTACGGGCCTGATGGTAACATTTAAAAAATATTGAATACTTAAGGTGAAGCTGTTGATCAATCTCGAAGAAAATTGATCATCACTCTAAAAAGCTCTGTATTGAATTCAATTTAACAAATTTCTGACCAAAATGAATTAGCACGTGCCGGCTGTTGCCTTCTTGAAGCCACTGATGGAATTTTTGGTCTAAATCAAATGTGTTTAAAAATTCCTAAAAGTACACGCAGAAAAATAAGGCATATTTGAATCAACAAAACGTTTTGTTGATTTGAAAATCAAGATTTTTGTTGAATCAACGCTAAACGTCAAAGCAACTTTTTCAAAACAACAAAAGATTTTTGTGGAATTGAGAAAATTAAGGTTTGTTTCAACGCAAAATCGGCGTTGATTATTGTAGGGATTATGGGTTGCAGGATTGAATATGTAATAAATTATTAAATGAGTATTTATTATAAGATTGATATAATTCATAAATAAGAGTTAAGAGCGCAACAAAAAGTGCGCACCTTCATGAATATTGCCTTGTTAGCTGATTGTGGATTGAGTGCGAGAGCGCGCTAGCGAGCTGCGAGAGAGAACAACAAGCGAGAAAACAACGAAATGCGCACGGCCGGCGAAAGAGAGAATGAAGATTGTCAAATCAGTTTTGTGGTCAATTTCTGTGGAATAAGACGTGTTGTTTGTTAATTGCAAAATATCTGTGTTTTTATTATAAAAGAAAGTCCCCGATCACGACAATTATATTCAACAAAAATTTTGTTGAATCAAACCTCGTACAGGCTGATTCTACAAAATATTTTTCTGCGTGTAGGTTTAAATTGCTGATATTATTGTTCACAACGATTAAGCTTAATTTTTCTGAGCACTGCGAAGCTTTGTACGACCATAAAGGGTTTGGTTTTTAAATAGATTTTGAAAAATTAATTTTCAGGCTTCTTGACAGAATTTTTACTTGACAGCTCTTTCACGTTGACCCATCTTAAAATGTTGTCTTGTCAATAATTTTAATTTGTACTTAAATAAAAAAAATGATCAGAAGTGTTGATTTAACCATGTTTTTACAGTTGTACATACAAATTACCGTAGGGCTTTATGAACCTTTTTTAAAAATGCTTCATGATCATGATGGAAAAGCATCAGTAAAATATTTTTTTAAATTGCTGAAGAAACTTCCTACAGTTTTTTTTGTAATGATGATTGGAAAACTGATCGCTGGTAGCCTTTTAAAGATTGCATTTTGAGAAAATACAGGGTTTTTCAGTGTCACCTTATAAATGGCATATAAGCACATTTTTTCAACTATCACAATTTCGGCAACTGTTGATTTGACTTCAAATAACGTTTGTTTTTTTGAATCAAGTTTTTTTTTTTTTTAGATATTAGTTCATTTTTAGCCGAAGTTAGAACAAATAACTAAAAACAAAAACAAACATAACATGTAATAGCGAATTGGGTACTAAAGCCCTGTGTCAATTTTTATGTACAACGGTAAAAACCACGATTGAAAACCATTTCTGATCACTTTTTTCATTTTTAATGCAAAAAGAAATTTGACAAGACAACATTTTTTCGATGGATCAACTATGGTCCCCTTGGAATGAGCTGTCAAGTAGGAGCTTTTCTGTCAAGAAGGACCGCGAGGTTAATTTTTCAAAATTGATTTAAAAATCCATTTTAAACTCTTTGTGGTCGTGCAAAGGGTCGTTGTACTCAGAAAAATAAGCTCTATCGCTGTAAACAATAATATCAGCAATCTAAGCTTCATTTTAGGACCCTATTCAAAGTCACTAAACTAAAATAATTTATTAAATATAATACAGCCTTATACAAATGCATTTAATAATAGTTGTTCTTATTCTTAACACAATCAGTTCCAATCGCTTAAAATGGCGCGAACACCATCCATCGAAAAATCTCCAATATCCAAAGGAATATGTTTGGCCACCAGGTTCCGGAAGTAATGAATGCTGATCAGTGCAACGACCACCTTTACCAGGATCATCGACAGCAGCATGGAGTTGAACAGGCTGAACACGGCCAGCACTAGCCGTACGACGAAGGCCACACAGTTGAAGGGCAGCAGCACCAAAAAGGCGATGATCTTGTACGCGATCCAAACTGCATACTCGAAGGGAAACGTGACCAGACTTAGCCAACCATTGCCGAGGACGTAGTACGACACGGGGAAGTCCGGTGGGTGGTAGATCCGGTAGATGGTGTTGGCCACCGCCAGCAGTGGGGTTGTGGCGATTGTCCCCAGCAGCAGCAGCAGTTTGTACAGGAAGTACACGGCGATGGCACTTAGCACCAGCGATAGGTAGTACGACGACGAGGTCATCTCCGCGTTGAACTCAACATCTGACGGAAAGATACACTGAGGTGTACTCTAGAACTAGAGGTTTTTAAACTGATTACTGCAACTGGATCATGTCAACAACAAACGGTGGCATCAAAAGTCAAACATCTGATATTCGCTCTCTTCTAGCCTCTCGGCGAGCCATGTAAAGTCTTGCGTGTCTTTCTCTCTCTTAGAGCGATGGTGAATAATGTGATTTCACGCACGTATGGAGCACGATTTTTTGTGAAAGTAATTGAACATAAATTCTTAATGATTGAAATGATAAATTAAATTAATATAAACTAAATAGTATATTTGAAACATACGATGAAAGCAGAAAAAAATGAAGCACAACGATCATCTTTCGTGCAAAAAGGGAAAACATACAGATTCTTCACTCGAATTCGAATAATCGGTAAAGTTTAGATCGGTTAGTTGAAAAATCGGTAAAGTTTAGGTTCAGCGATTGTCCACGCTCCAAACAAAAAATATTTATTTTGTATGGAAAGTGTCCACGACGGGGTAGGATGGTCTCTAAAGAGTGTGACTATTTTTTTCCTGAATTCTTCTTAATCTGAAATAAAATTGATCAGAAAATCCGTTTTCAAGATACTGATAATTTTATAGCTTTTGTGTAGGGATAGCTGGAAAAAATGTATGAAGATTGACGAAAACGATGAAAATTGGCATTTGTTATTTTCCGATTACTATTTCAGAAATTTCCTTGCCTGATCCTGAAAATTTTCCGAACCTAATGGATTAGAATATTTTTAAACATTCACGTTGCATTTTTGTAAAACTACCTATCGGAGTTTTGTGAATCGCAATTTTTTATCAATACACAGAATTTTAGGTAGATATATTTTTCTGTTTCGATCATTGTGGTTATATTTGATTTTATTATTCTAATTTGCTGTTCAACCCTTTACTGCACAAACTTTTTGTCGATTTTTTTTTATTTGTTCCGTGTTCAGGAGGTCATTTTGAGCTACCGTAAACTGGGGTCAATCGGGACACATGGGGCGAATTGGGACAGCAGTTTTAACCATGTTGGAGCACAATATTTTGATTTTTCTGGTTGGTTTCGGTTAGAACAGACTCAGGCCAACAAAATATGTACATCCATTTCCAAATTTAAAAGTTTTAAGTGGTCTAAAAACTGCTGTCCCTATTCAGACTGTAGTCCCGATTCACCCCAGATTACGGTACCTATGTTCTACGAAAAACCTTACTTCTCTTGTTTTATTTTTAGTATTTTAGTTTGCATTGATCTTGTTTAGTTTATGTTTGTTTTTGGTAGTATTTGGCCTATTCTACCGCCTAATATGACTATCTATTTTTTTACGTTTTTACAGTCACTTTTTTTGCTTGTTTTTCACATTTTCTGCTATAGAATAGTACCATCATCATTTAAATTGTAAAAAAAAGGCGTTAAGGCATAGTTTAGGACAATACATAAAATACTGAATACATATTTTTACTGAAAATATAAGAAATGCTAGTAAAAAACACAAAAACACAAAAATAACATTTTCAAAAACATTGGCAAGTCACATAAAACAAGTTAAACTTCCAACTCTGAAATTTTCAAAAAATTTAAGAGTTCTTTTTAATAATGCTTTTCAAAGATCAAAAATTGGTTGAAAAACTGTTTTTTTTAGCGATTTTTGAGAACCCGTCTAGAGGCAGGGTTAGGTTGTAGAGGGTTAAAATAAGTCTGTTTCGTTGTTTTAAGATTAAAAAATAATTATATTCATTGCTAATTGTACTCATACCGATTGTATCTCATCAAGTGAAAATATATTCCACCTTCTAGTCACGCTTGACGTGTTCTTTTATTTAATAACATTATTATTGCATTAACTCGTTGACCGGTGGTAGGTGCACGATGGAGTGCACCTAGTCACTAAACTATTGCTCTCCTGATAGGCAAATGAGTTGATTTGATACACCCTCGTATACGAGCCCGCTGAGATTGTTCTTACCGCGGTTGATCTGTCCGGTCAATTTATCAGTTCTGTTTCACTCTGTCACACCTGCGCCACGAATGAATCATTTCCGACGAGCTTGACCATCTGGAAACCTTTAATTCAAAGTTCAGCTTGAAATAAACAGTGATTTATAATTGGTTAAGATACATTTTCTTCCAATTTCATGAATGGAAAATTATTCAGCAATAAATCTATACGTGCCACCTGCTGGCAACAGGTGTACCATAAAATTACTGAGTTTTAGTAACAACACATTAACTTTTTGAATTTATGGTGATCAAACTTGCTGTAGTGTGAAATTATTTTGATTTATTATTGGAATTGCGGTTTGATCTGCATATTACTGTGGTTGCACGCAACACGTGACTTGCTACATTAGTGCTGCTCAGTTCCCATATAACTCACCAAACAATTAGACTTGGTTTAATCTCACGAATTCTTAATTAAATCATCATCATTAAATTGCATGCTTTAAATTTGCTCATTAGCATCGTTAAACGATATTTAATTAATTTCCAAAGATAAACCATACGGGTTGAGCTAATTGTATTCTAATGCATACTATCAAGTTTCATTCATCAAATCTAATTCCAAGTGCGATCGGTGTGCGCTTCCAAAACTCCCACTTAACTAATTGTTGCCGAGATATGGGCACTGCTCGCTTGTCTAGCTCTAATCGTTTCCATGCAGCAGCATCATCTGGGGTGAGTACTGCTTCATTGATAGAGTTTAGATTGTTTTTTCACACCGTTGCTTTGAATCATTCTACACTTCAGAGAAGGTAGTTGATTACAGTGATGTTAAAGTGAGTTGGAACTAGTTTAATTTTAGACATATTGCGATGTTTAAAGAAGAACATCAAATCATATTAAATTAAAATGATTTTAATAACAAGGCGTTTGTAGATCTCGCGGAATGCTAAATTATAATTTTGGTTTTATTCGGATAATTTTACTTTATCGTATGACGAGAAATGAAATGATTGTCCAAAAATAAAAATAATAATAAAAGCATGAAAAAAACTTTGATAAAACAAACAAATTTCCAATTTCCCTCAATCTAGATTCTAGAATGCTTACATTGATTGAAATCAGCCAAATTACATTGTTACAAATACTGTAAAAATAACTGTATATTTTAATAGGTTTTGTCAAAAATATATATATTGCAAAAAAAAAAACCATAGGTAAAATTGTACTCGAATGTATTTCATATTTCTTTTTTCATCATCCACTATAGAGCTAAATTGTATGAGTTTGGTTGATCCAAATGCCCAAAATGTTAATATGAACCGCAAAAATTACTTATATCTTTCAAAATGTCCATAACTAAGAAAGAAAAAGGATATGTTTCGTTTTCAAATTTTAATATTTGGCGTATAAAAAGGTAAACAAAAACTTAATTCACAATTTCCATCCTTATTGTTTTTTAATATTTTAGCAAAAAATATTATAAAATGTGTTTAACAGTTTTCGTTGAAATTTCTATGTAATTATCATTGCTATATTTTTATTGAATAATCTGCCATCTTGCGATTAGCTATCTTTATTTTTATTAAAATTAAAAATTAAATCGTAATAATTAGCCGAATTTGATTGAAATCTAGAAAAAATATTTTAAAATGTTTTTTTAACAGTTAATTTTTTTTGAACTTTAACACTCCTGACCTCAAAAAAAAATAAAGTTTCATCATTTTAAATTCACTTTTTTTCATGCTAGAGAATTGGGCCCTAAAATTAAGCTTAAATTTGTGATATTACATATTGTTCACAACGATAAAGCAAATTATTCTGAGTACAATGACCTTTTTAAGGACCGCGACGGATTTAAAATCAATTTCTTGTCTTGTCATTCTATTTTGTTTGCATTAAAAAGAAAAAAAGTTATCAAAAATGGATTTTTATCTTGTTTTTACCATTGTACATACATAAAAATTGACAATTAAGTGCTGAAGGGTCCTACCCTTTAAAGTGTTTTAAAAATATTTTTTACATTCTCGTAAGTTGAATAATTGTTCCTAAATTAATTTTAAACAGATATTATCCATAAAATCTTAGGTTTGTGATTTTGATTTCGAATTGACTCATATTTTCAATCATGCTTCATTAACACTTGAGAACCCAAAGTTATTTTTTTTACTTATCCTACCAAACTTTTGAAATTTTATTAAACATGTACAGCTCGAGGTTCTTTGAATAATACATTTTCAAGATTTAAAAAATCTCAAACATAAAATTAGGCTCTTAAAAAGCAGTAGATAACACAATTTTAAAATTAAAAAAATGTATCGTTGGTGATTTGACTTTTTACTTAGTAAGTTTTTTTTTTTGTAAAATTGTCTTACTTTGAAACAAATTCAGGATTTCCAGTGAGCATTTTTACTCTTTGAAGGGAATTTGACTTTGCTCAGCCAGACAGGAATCGAACCTATAACCTTCCGCTTACAAGACGAAACCCGTATCCTTACGGGAACTGAAGCTTGGAATACCATAAGAACCATTCCATAAGAATATGAAAAAAAAGCAAATAAGATAAAAAAAACTGAAAGTGATTGAATAAATACTAAAACAACCACAGATAGGGGAAAAGATAAATAATTGGATTATCAAAAAATATGCGGAAATCTATGTGTTTGTTCTCTACTTTTTACAAAAAAAAAGAGACAATAATGAATAAAAATATAGATAAAAATATAAATAACACCTTCAAATAAAACATTTTCCCAAATTTCATTTCATTTTACTGTGTATCAGAAAATTAAAAAGAAAGTGCATAAAGAAGTCAATAATTCAATTTTCTTCTCATGATGTCTAGCCAAGTTATAAATAAGAATTCAGTGTTTACCTTTATTTTTCAACTCATAATAGTTTTTAAAAGTTTAAAAATGCAGTACAGTGTTTTGAGAGACCCTTTCAATGGTGTCTAATACATTTATCTTAATGATATAGTTTGTTGGGAGAAAAACAAGATAATACTCCCTCAGCTATTGCTGAGAATTTAACTTAATTATAGCCAAAAATATGAAAGGTAAATAATAAAGTATTACAAATCTAACAATTTCCATTACCTTTTGCGAAACATGTACAAAGTAAAAACTTTGTATTAATATTTTCCCACATCAGTGTACCCCTCTTCGTTTCCACCCACCCCACGCTCAGAACAACTGGTCAGTCTACCTTGAACAATGCGAAAATGCATGCATCTATCTTGATCTCTCCCAAGTTGTGCTAGACGTCGGCGTCCCGCCACGACCGTTTCACTTTCCATCTATTTTATTTCTTAGAAACAGGCACACGTCGTTAGAACATATCAACACTGCAAGCTAGTAGACCTGGGTAACTCAACGTTCTAGACGCTGTTCTAAGTTGTCCGTTGCCCCGTTCTGACGTTCTTCGCGCGTTGTTGTTCATCCAGTTTTGGCGCGCTTACCTTCGTCCAGTGCGTTGTCCGCGTCGTTGAGCTCCTTGTTCTACCTGTGCACATCTCCCCGAAAATCGACGACCTGGCGCGTGGTCGCGTTCATTGTTTACATATTTTTGTTATGATAGCCGTAATTGGATTACGACGCGTTCGGCGGTTTTCCACCGCAATCCCTTCGTCGATGGCCGCGTTCACGGTCGTTCCCGTGAGTTCTCCCGGTAGAGTAAGGTTCTAGCTGAACTCCGCACCTGTCGTCAGTTCTGTTCGGGACGCAGCGATTGACGGTTCGAAACTTTGCGTGTTTGTCAAGTACGGCTGGGTCGTAGACCATGTGGCTTGTGCTGCTGAAGGATTACAAAACTGGAACAAATATGGCTACCAATTAGTGCTATTTTTTCGCGCGTGTTGCGTAACTTGAAGCGTTCCGCCGACCGATTCCGAGAGTCTCGGATGTCTCTCGGACGACTATCCGTAACTTCAACGCGTTGACAATCGATACCGTGCTCAAGAACCGCTCAGAAAAAGCTAGATCAAATGATCGGAAGAACTTTGCAGCACACCTGAAAGTAGTTCGGAATTAGCCCTGGTGGATCGATATCGCCGTTCAGAGAGCTGGGGTTCTGCTGAAGCTACTCAGCCAAAGGGTGCACCCTTTTAATTGAATAACACCGAGTTGTGCGACTTGGTCAGTCAACCAAATCCTGACCAAAATGGACGCTACCGACGGGGCTGGTGAACCGCTGAAGGAACCCGAGGACGGAGAAAAGCCCGTGTCCGATGTAAGGAAAATCCAAGAAATCAATGTTTACCTCAAGTGCATCTGTTAAAAGGAGCGTAAACACAATGGTCAATTATGAAGAGTTGCTTACCGTACCCTCGGGGCTGAGAAGGTCATTGTGTGGTGCGTGAATGCGTTGAGTCAATGAGGATGGTGATCGAGCGCGAGCAAATTAACAGGTCACAATTCATGGGGGAATGAGGCTCGGATATCCCTGCGAGGCATCAATTGTCGGTCATCAGTGTGAAGTTTGAATAAGAAATGGGTTCACGCGTGCGATGAAGTCATAAGGATCGTGCCGTTGCGCAACAAGACTCATTGACGGAAAAGGAATTGTTTATGATGCAATGCTGCGGGAAAAAGGAGAAAGTGAAAATTTCAATTGAGTGCTTAGGATAAATATTTTGCTGGAAGGAAGAGTTGGAAATTGTTTGTGTTGTACAGCATTGGACAGCCAGTTAATGATGTATAAAAAAGACAAATAATTAGTATGAGCTTGATTGGACGAATTTAAAATAAGATTCAATCCGTGAAAAGATGAGATATTATTTAGGACTCTTCAGAAAACATATGTAAACTCTTAAAAAACTCCAACGTTTCATACAAAAGTGGATTGTGCAAAATATTCATTTTTTTAAATAATCAACTGTCAATCTGATTTGTGCGAAACATTAATTTTCAGCTTGGTAATTTTTACAGGTGAAACAACTCACTATCATAAAAAATCAGTGTATATACAGTCCAGACTCGATTATCCGAAGCCTCGATTATCCAAAGTTTCGATTATACGAAGTTCGATTATTCGATGGTTTGTATGAGACTTCGGATAATCGAATCACGATAAAAAAATTGTTTTGTATTTTTTTATTTTCTTACTTTTAACATTGAATTCAAGTTCTAGTCAAATTTAAATGGTTGATTGCCTGTAAAAAAAAAGATTTTCTTTTGAATATTTCATCATCACCATTTTGGTCGCCATCTTGGATAATCGAGTTTGGACTGTAACTCGAAAATAGTGTAAGAGGTTTAAATTTATGTAAAGTAATTTTAGATTGCAAATTTGACATTAATTTCATAAATAAATCAAATAATAATGTTTTCCAAAATGGTTATTTTGCAAAAAATAATTTTGTGTGTGAAAAATCAGTGCATTTTTGTAAAGAAATCCTAAGCAATACCTACCACTTTGCGGAAGACACCTAATCAATAAGAAAAACCGTTTTCTGTTACAGATTTTTGAATATTTTAAAAGCCTTTTGTATTAACAGAGCTTACATCGTATGAAAACTTGTATGGATGAACTATTGATGAAAAATGACTTCATGGAAAAAGGACACACAAAATTTCATCCAAATAATTAAAAGACAAAAAATTAAATTTCTAAAAAAATCTTCGTTCTTGGGAAAATTGCTCTGCTGCTTATTGAAGGAGTTATTTGACTACGGCAAACAAACAAACTTTTTGACAGTTTGCCAGCTTTGTTTGTTAGCAAAAACGTTAGCCTGCATACATTTGCTATGTTTGCGACACAGAGTAATTTAACTTATTTTGTGTTTGCGAATTTGTCAAACACAAAAACGTGCTAGTTTGTGTGTTTGTTTGTCATATTCTAATAGCTCCTTATGGCCATACAACCCTACACAGCAAATTCTGATGTTTGTTATCAGTTAATATTTACTGAAAACTGCACTACTGAAATCTTCAGTTCGTTTTTCGCTGAACATCAGTTAAAATTTGTATGGAGCTGTCAAAGTTTGCTGAAATTTCCGCAAGTTTTCATTTACTGAAAATTTTAGTAGTGTAGATTTCAGTAAATTTAACTGAGTTCAGTAATAAGAAATTGGTGTGTATTATTATTTGTCAAGGCAAAAAAAAAAAATTAAGCGGCTTGCACGGTATTCTAAAATCTGCTTAAAATAAGCGAAAAAAGTATGTTATTATAGAATAATTCTAAAGATATTTTTGAAAAGGTTCTATAAGCTATTGTATTTCATATGTTTATAGGACCTTTTCAGAAATACTCTACAATTGTGTACAATAAAGTGACCTAATTAGTTTGCAGGTTGTACATGTTAGAGAAAACATCTCAATATTTTTACAGATTCTGAAAGTACGTTAAATTTGTCATAAGAATCAACTTTGAGCTAAGGATTTGACGTTTCGGTTGCTGTTCTACGAGCGTATATGTAGCGTGACGTTACAACGGTTGAGAATGTTGTTCCTTCAATATTTTTTAGAAAGGCTTTGATTCTGCTTTGATAATCAACATAAACTAGAATTTTTATGTGTTTTAACGTGAAATTAACTGCCATAATTCAAATACCATTATTGGTTTTTAAAACAAAGCGAAGCTATTTTTTTTGCAGCCGCTGTACATTCCGTGACGTTACAACGCAGACTTTTACAAAAAGAGTGTTCTGCATGCGTTGTACCGTCACGGAATTCTCAACACTGATCTTTGCAAAAAAATGACCTATTTCGACCGATTTGGATACCTATTGCATTCGACGGGAAATTAATCCTATTTTCAGGATATGATCAGCTTTGGAAAAATGGTTCCTGACCACCGGAGATATTTAGGATTTCCGGAGGTCGTTTTGCGGTCTTTTTTTTTGCTTTTTGATTGAGGTGCCTGGAAACCCGATATTTCAGTTTATTGCAGTTTAAACTTCACTTGCGTCAAAAGTCAAGGTTATAAATCTTTAAATGTTTGTAAAAGTTGGTTTTACAATTGTTAAACTATTCAGAATCCAATCACAACATCTGTTTTTCCATTAAATCAAGTTTTAAAATTTTCCCACTGGTATACTAGCCCGGAGAATGTGTCACAAGTTCTTAGCTCATAAATTTCTAGCATGATAAATCTGTTTTGTATTTTTTCCATTGGAATGGTTCCAGTATTCAAATTAGTATCGTTCCCTTCGTAGCAAACGCGACTAACACACCGTGGAAATGACTGTTAATCCATTTATATAAACGCCCAGCGCTTCCCACTCCTCCACCCTCTTAAACGCATACATCGAACCTCATTTAGCATCGCGCGGGTTTGCCCCATTCAAATTCACTTACATCACCCCCTCGGCGACAACGTGTACTTAAACCCCTTTCGACTAAACCACGAATCGACTAATCCTGATTCTCTTTGTGACGCAAACCCCTTTCTCGTTCACCCCTTGTCAACAGGAACCGTTCGACCTGGACGAGCTGCTGCCGGCGATCGGCGAATTTGGCCGGTACCAGAAGCTGCTGCTGTGGTTGATCTGCCTGCCGGCGTGCATCCCGTGCGGGTTCTGCGCCTTCAACCAGCTGTTCATGACGGACGTCCCGCACGAGTACTGGTGCAGCATTCCGGAGCTGCAGAACTTTACCGTCGAGGAGCGGAAGCAGTACGGCATTCCGATGGAGGAGGTAAGCTGCTTGAAGTATAGATCGCCGGCCCAGGTTACACGTGAACCGTTTAGCTAATTGCCATTTGGGTGTTTAATTACTGACTGACGGTCGTCGGAGCTGGGAGTTGTGGGTGGGAAACTTGTGAATGAAGTGCGTAATTGGTGAGCACGTTGCGTTGGGGAGGGGTGTTAGTCAGCTCAAACGTGTAATTTGAGAACTGGGTTGATACATCGGATTTGTTTTGAAAATAAATAAAACAAACAATTTAGGATATACACTCAACCCCCGGTGGTTGGTCACTTTTTCGTTTGACACTTTTTTAGTTTGTACCCCGTTGGTTGGTCAAAGTCAATCTAAAACGTTACTTAATCCACCTTTAGGTGGTTGGTGCCTTCCTCGCATTCATACACCACACAGCCTCAAAAAAGTGTATAAATAACAATTATTTTATCAAAATATCTGAGATCCGGCCTCAAAAAAAGTGAATTAAAAACACTAAAGTACTTATAACTTTTGATAGGGTTGTCAGATCTTCAATCTTTTGGGCTTGTTGGAAAGGTCTTTTGATTATCTATCCAACGATGGGTCGCATGATAGATCCGGACAACTTTTTCATCAAAATATTTGAGATCCGGCCTCAAAAAAGTGTATAATTAACACTTAAGTGCTCATAACTTTTGATAGGGTTGTCAGATCTTCAATCTTTTGAACGCGTTGGAAAGGTCTTTCAAATACCTTTCTAACAATATATAGCATGATGGGTTTTCTTACAAAAACCACCCTTTTTACAATATTTCAAACTCTAGCCAAATCGTTTTTTTAGCATAACTTTTGAAGTACTTTTCTAAACCAAGACGTATCGAATGAACGGTCCAAATCGGTTAAGCCAGTCCGGTGATAATCGTGTGCATATTTTTCGGTGCACGGACTCACATCCAGACACACGCACAGACATTTGTTCAGAATTTGATTCTGAGTCGATAGGTATACGTGAAGGTGGGTCTAAGAGGTCGAATAAAGAAGTTCATTTTTCGAGTGATTTTATAGCCTTTCCTCATTGAGGTGAGGAAGGCAAAAAGTGACGAACTGTCACTTTTTACACGGTGCTCACGCACACTTTCAAAACAAACGTTTAGTAGTGTGTGTGAACTCCGTGTAAAAGGGGTTTCAAACTAAAAAGTTACCCCGTTCGTTTGACATCAGTTGGTGTCAAACCATCGGGGTTTGAGTGCATCTGGAGTTTTTTTTTTAAAGTTCCAATAAACCAAATTTCCAGTTTTTTGCTTTTTGGGTGTTTTTGAAACCGCCTTGTTTCAGGGGTATGAAAAAACACCCAAAAAGCAAAAACTGAGAATTTGGTTTCTTGGACCTTTAAAAAAAAAACTCCAGACATTTGTTAATAAAACATTTCAATGATTTGTTTGCTTTTGTGGAATCTATTAAACTGAAGGTAAATCAAGTATCGTTAGGAGATAAATGCATACATCGAACCTCTTAAAAATTTTCGAATGTTTTCATAGCATTTTTCTATGGACAGTCCCCAATGTGTAATGGTCGATGGGACAAAAGGAACCGATGGAAAAAGTTTCATACAAATAAAAATGTGCAAAAATGATTTCAATTCAACCTGCTTTCATAAAATAATGTTTTTCTGTTCTTCTTCCCCTTTCAGTACAACGGCATATCCGAGTACAGCAAATGCTCCAGATATGCCATAGACTGGCGACAGTATCTGGCAAACAACGGTGATCTACCTCCGAATCCCCCAAACAGTTCCTGGCCGGTGGAACCCTGCTACGACGGCTGGGAGTACAACACCAGCGAGGTGTCCTCGTCGATAGTGATTGATGTAAGTGGCTAATGGTTAAGGCTTCTTCAAGGTTACACTTTTGGACGAACACGTGCGAAACAAGGAAAGGGTTGCTGTCAAGTGAGATTAGTATCATATTTACGTCCGGTGTCCGGGTTGCGTAACGTTTATCTAATGTTCCGTACCGGGTGCGGTATTGAGGATTACTTGCGGATTGGTTCGGTCATTTGAAGTGGTTTTAGTTATGAGACCTGTTGATTTATGAAGGCCTGAGATAGATTAATATGTTATATCAATGTTTTCATGAAATTCATACTGATATTTTTCTCAACTTCCCACAGTACAATCTGGTGTGCGAGTACGACATCTATCCCACATTGGGACTCGTCGCGCTGAACACCGGAGGTCCGGTCGGAGTGTACCTGTTTGGACTGCTGAATGATCGCGCCGGAAGAAGAACGTCATACTTTTCCTGTCTTGCCACCCTTTTGTTGGGCAGTTTCATGACCGCAGCCAGCTCAAACTTTGCCATGTGGGCCTTCAGCCGGGTGATCGTGGGATTGACCATTCCGGCGGTGTACCAAATTCCGTTCATAATCGCGCTGGAGCTGGTCGGTCCGAACTATCGATCGTTTGTGACCGTCATGACGTGTACGTTCTACACCTGCGGGCTGATGATGCTGGCCGGAGTGACCTACCTGATTCGGGATTGGGTCGAGCTGACGCTGTTCACGTCGGTACCCTTCCTGTTCTACTTTGGGTACATGTTTGTGATGCCCGAATCTCCTCGATGGCTGCTCATGAAGGGCAGGCTGGAAGAAGCTCTGCAAGTGCTGGAGAAGATGGCCCGAGTAAACGGGAAGCAGTTTCCGGCGGCGTTCAAAAACAAACTGCAGGCACGGGTCGACGCAGAAAAGAGAAGAACCGTCAAGAGGGAAGAAGTATCCATCGGGGCGTTTGACCTGTGCCGAACTCCGAACATGAGACTGAAGACGATTCTGATTACGCTCAACTGGTTCGTCAACGAAACGGTTTACTTGGGGTTGAGCTACTACGGACCGTCGCTGGGAGAGAATCAGTATTTGAGCTTCTTTCTGTCCTCGCTGGTGGAGATTCCCAGCTACATCGTGTGCTGGATCATCATGGATCGCTGGGGACGAAGGTGGCCAATGTGTATTATGATGATTATGGGGTAAGTCCTTTAGCAACCAAAGAAACAATTAATTTCATAAAATTCTCCATTTTAGTGGACTATGCTGCGTAACTACGGTGGTTCTTCCGGAAGACGCCGTTTCGGAGACGCTGTTTCTGTACCTGCTTTCCAAATCGATGCTTTCGGCGTCGTTCCTGATCATCTATCCGTTCGCTGGGGAGCTCTACCCGACGCAAGTGCGTGGTGTGGGTATTGGAACTTCCAGCTACATTGGCGGGCTGGGACTGATTGTGATTCCGTTTATCACTTATCTGGTAAGTTAAGTTTTGTTTTTTTTTCCCTTTGTTAAATCAAGACATTATCATGAAAATTTATACAGTCCAGACTCGATTATCCGAAGCCTCGAACATCCGAGCTTCGATTATCCGAAGGTTTGTGTGGGACTCCGGATAATCGAATCATGTTTTTCGTATTTTTTTTATTTTCTTACTTTAAATATCAACTCCGATTTCTGCGACCCCAATTTAGTCAAATTTGTGAACCTTTTAAGTTGTTGATAATATAAAACCAATGATTGATCCATACTTTGATTCCGACTATACGAAACAAGTATTTTATTTAAAAATCTAACATATTGAAACAATTGACACTTCTAAATGTGATTGAAATAGCCAATTTATTTTTCTTTTCATCATTTTTAGAAATGAGTTATACTTGAACTTGGCCTAGTTTTTCTTAACCTGCGTTTAACCTTCCTAAGGTGTTAGGGTCTATATGACCCAGACGGCTTATAAAATGTGCTGTAACTTTTATTCATTCTTACTTACAGACTTGAAACTTTCTGACTTTTCCTAACTTTGTAAAATAAACATTTTGCAACCGGAAGCAACCTCCAGCGCCACCTAGAAAGGGCGCTACAAAAAAACTTACGTTAAAGGTGTTAAGGGGTCTATATGACCCCGGAATCAAAAAAGCTGGCTAAAATCCATTTTGCAACCGATTTTCGTTCTTTTGGACGCAAATGAAAGGTATGGATGTCTAGAAAGGCACCTGTGCTATGCGGACCAAATTTGGCCACTTTGGTTCCTGGGAATCGATTCCAAAGGAACAAACTTTCCGGCAAACCGGCTCTCATAATTTTTATTAGATTTAGCTATGGATTAATGCATAATAAACTATATATAATCTCTAAAAATACGAGTCATATGCTCCGGATCAGGTTGCATGCCATTTGGATCATATCTGGCAACTCTGGAACCGGTTCCGGATACCCTGGAAGTGGCCAGATTGCTATTTTGGTAAAAGCCTATCGTGTGACATATCAAACTTCATGGAATTACATGCCACGAACACTGGAACCAGCCAAAAGATAATTGGACCATATCTGGCCACTCTGGAACCGGTTCCGGATACCCTGGAAGTGGCCAGATTGCTATTTTGGTAAAAGCCTATCGTGCGACATATCAAACTTCATGGAATTACATGCCATGGACACTGGAACCAGCCAAAAGACAATTGGACCATATCTGGCCACTCCGGAAAAGGTTCCGGATACCTTGAAAGTGGCCAAATGGCTATTTTGGTAAAAGCCTATCGTGCGACATATCAAACTTCATGCAATTACATGCCATGGACACTGGACCCAGCAAAAAGACAATTGGACCATATCTGGCCACTCCGGAATCGGTTCCGGATACCTTGAAAGTGGCCAAATGGCTATTTTGGTAAAAACCTATCGTGCGACATATTAAACTTCATGGAGTTACATGCCATGAACACTGGAACCAGCCAAAAGACAATTGGACCATATCTGGCCACTATGGAACCGGTTCCGGATACCCTGGAAGTGGCCAGATTGCTATTTTGGTAAAAGCCTATCGTGCGACATATCAAACTTCATGGAATTACATGCCATGGACACTGGAACCAGCCAAAAGACAATTGGACCATATCTGGCCACTCCGGAATCGGTTCCGGATACCTTGAAACTGGCTAAATGGCTATTTTGGTAAAAGCCTAACGTGCGGCATATCAAACTTCATGTAATTACATGCCATGCACGCTGGAACTAGTAAAAAGCCAACTGGACCATATCTGGCCACCATTTTACTGATTCCAATGTGCATGGCTTGTTATTCCGTGAAGTTTGATATGTCGCACGATAGGCTTTTACCAAAATAGCATTCTGGCCACTTCCAGTGTATCCGGAACCGGTTCCAGAGTGGCCAGATATGGCCCAATTGTCTTTTTGCTGGTTCCAGTGGCCATGGTATGTAATTCCATGAAGTTTGATATGTCGCACGATAGGCTTTTGCCAAAATAGCAATGTGGCCACTTCCAGGGTATCCGGAACCGTTTCTAAAGTGGCCAGATATGGCCCAATTGTCTTTTTGCTGGTTCCAGTGTCCATGGCATGTAATTCCATGAAGTTTAATATGTCGCACGATAGGCTTTTACCAAAATAGCAATCTGGCCACTTCCAGGGTATCCGGAACCGGTTCCAGAGTGGCCAGATATGGCCCAATTGACTTTTTGTTGGTTCCAGTGTCCATGGCATGTAATTCCATGAAGTTTAATATGTCGCACGATAGGCTTCTACCAAAATAGCAATCTGGCCACTTCCAGGGTATCCGGAACCGGTTCCAGAGTGGCCAGATATGGTCCAATTGTCTTTTTGCTGGTTCCAGTGTTCGTGGCATGTAATTCCATGAAGTTTAATATGTCGCACGATAGGCTTCTACCAAAATAGCAATCTGGCCACTTCCAGGGTATCCGGAACCGGTTCCAGAGTGGCCAGATATGGCCCAATTGACTTTTTGTTGGTTCCAGTGTCCATGGCATGTAATTCCATGAAGTTTAATATGTCGCACGATAGGCTTCTACCAAAATAGCAATCTGGCCACTTCCAGGGTATCCGGAACCGGTTCCAGAGTGGCCAGATATGGTCCAATTGTCTTTTTGCTGGTTCCAGTGTTCGTGGCATGTAATTCCATGAAGTTTAATATGTCGCACGATAGGCTTCTACCAAAATAGCAATCTGGCCACTTCCAGGGTATCCGGAACCGGTTCCAGAGTGGCCAGATATGATCCAAATGGCATGCAACCTGTTCCGGAGCGTATGACTCGTATTTTTAGAGATTATTTATAGTTTATTATGCATTAATCCATAGCTAAATCTAATAAAACTTATGAAAGCCGGTTTGCCGGAAAATTTGTTCCTTCGGAATCGATTCCCAGGAACCAAAGTGGCCAAATCGGGACCGCATAGCACAGGTGCCTTTCTAGACATCCATACCTTTCATTTGCGTCCAAAAGATCGAAAATCGGTTGCAAAATGGATTTTTGCTAGCATTTTCAATTCCGGGGTCATATAGACCCCTTAACACCTTTAACGTAAGTTTTTCTTAACATCCTAGGAAGGTTAAAAACCTTCTACAACAAGATTTGAACTCATCACAATTGAATTATGAATCTGCGTGCCTACCATCTAATCCAAGAAGACCAACATTTAATGAAATTGGAAAAACTACTTTTGCAACGATTCATCGTTATAGCTACACAGTAAAAAATATCATGGTAATATTACATCTGGGAAGGGGTACATCTTTTCTGTCAGAAAAAATGTGTAATTTTGCCTCTGAAAATGTGTAATTTCACCACTTTTCTGGTGTAATGTCACTTTTTCAGTCTAAATTGAAGTAAAGTTACACCATAAAAGAGGTAATATTAATTCTTCCGAAATTACAGCTTCGAAATTAACACAATTTTTTACTGTGTACACTTTACTTACACAGCAAAAAATCGGATGGTAAAATCGCATGCAAAAGCATGCACATCACCTTTGTAAGAAAAAGCACTTAAAATTACACTTTGCATGTACACCATAAAACGTGTAATATTACACTCTTGGTTATTTTGGTTCCTGGGATAGGTGTCGAATTGCTCTCTCTACAAAGTAAATGTCAAATGTTTCGTTTTGATTGATAATAAATTTATTTTACATCCATATTTGTATTTACAATACGATGAATTGATGAGCAGTGATAGTGCAGTGGCAACGGGCGAAGTTGTCCACGACTTGCCGGCGATCAGCTACTCTGATGGGTGATAAAGCTGGCGGTACGTTCCGGTGGTAACGTTATCGAAAACGGTCGGTTCCAGACCAGGTTCTTGCTGGGAAACGTTGCCTCGGTGATGGCAGTTTTGTTAGACAACATGCAAACGGCGCGCAGCATTCTGGCGGGGTCACGTCCCGCGACGACGGTTGGTCAGATTGACTTTCTTCCGGTGAGACCTCCGGGGCCGGGTAGATGGTAAACTTCACCTTGAACTTTTTGATGTAATCGGGGAACAGACGCTCTGAATTCGCCTTCTCTTCGCATTTGTTTCGTTCTGGAACAGGTTCGATTATTAAGCGGTTTTTGACTAGCTTAAACTCATTCAAGACTTTCTCACCACAATAGTTATTTACCTCCACTCTCTAAACAACCTGAACTGCAGCTTTTGACCAAAGAAAAATCGAAATTTTGCCGCTCCACCCAATCATTGTTTTGATTTGATTGCGGGTGAGAGCAACTTTTGACAACTCAACAGTAGACAAGACGCGAATGCGATATTACACAATTTGGGTGTACAAGATTTTAGGCAAAAGTGCAAAGTGGTGTTCTGCAATAACTGTGTAATATTACATAAAAATGATTACACAAAGCAGTTTTACACGCAGTCATTTTACTACTTTTTTTACTGTGTAAAAGAAAAATTGCGCCATGATTTGAAAATATGTTGTCTACAAATTTCAACTTAACACATTTTTTTTTCATTTTCATTTAATTTGTGAATTTAAGATTGTCTTCAGCCACAAAATGTTCAACCTCGACTTTGACCAGACTGTAGTTTATAAACTTCTTACAAAATTATTGTTTAACCTGGTTTTAATGTTTGTTGAGGCATGAAAATTGCAATAAAATGCTTATGAATAATATTTTCGCGTTTTTGTTTTGTTTTGCAGATTTTTTATAAATTTTAATCAAATGATTTAAAGCTTTTTTGAACAACACTTATGCACAAATGACATTTTTTGTTCTCTTATATTTATATTTATAAAACAAATGTCAAAAAATACTTGAAATTTCAAAAAACTTTTGCTGATAGATGCATTTTTCAATTTGATAGATTAAAATAACGTAAAATCAGTTTTTCAAATATACAGGTTTTCACTTTTGGCCCTCCATTCAAAAACTTTGGGCACATCTGATCTAGACAATGAAACATTATTTTGTTTGAAGTACTGTGTTTGAGACATTTAAAGTAAATTTTGTTGCAAAATACGTTTCTAGAACAAATCGTGTCTTTTTGTCAGCATTTTACTAATATTTGAGGGTTGAGAAATAAGGTTTTGCAGGGATTATAGGGCAAAAAAGTAGACAATTTTTGTTTGAGGGTGTTGCTTGGACGATGCCTGAGATATGTACGTATAAATATTGTGCATTTCATCAATTTTTATCATCAAAAATTGCAATAGCACATTTTGGGTGTTACGAAATAGTTGCAACAAAAAATGTTACTTGGGTTTGGACATACCTGAAAGTCTATCGTCAGGTCTAAAAAAGTAACTTTTATGGTCGGTTGAGTTTTTAAAGGGATTTAGATAAATTTAGAGTGATTTAAAATGTCAAAACACTCTAAAAGGAATGTGAGCAATGAGACTTTCACAAAACCCTTATTTTTTAATTTAGATAAATTTATTTCAATATTTGAATGGATGAAAATCTGACTACTGCACATTTGGCGTTCAACTAGACTCTAATGTTGATTGTTTTTAATTAATTTCTTTGACATTTCTGGTTTCTATGCTGGTTTAAAATAATATTTAAATTTGAAGGACTACGGAATGTAAAATTAAAAAATGAATGGTTTCAGGTTAATTAGTTCCAAATAAAGCTAGATTTTGATAAATCTAAACGATACCTTAATCACTAAAAACTAAACTTGTGCCTAATCCAGAATCAATGTTTAAATCATTACAGAATGAATGATTAAATTATGTATACTACACTGAACTATTTGTTATCTTCCTATTGAATTATAGTTCTATCACAAAATCATTATTTAAACCTTTGATGAAATATTGTGAGCAAAAAAACACTTAAAAATATAAAGCAATTACAAAACCAGGTTGAAGGTTAAAAAACATGCTCAAAAAATCAAATGTTAAACTTATTCTTCAACATGTGTCCAAATTACCCCACAAAAGGTGTCCATATAACCCCACAAGGCATGTCCAAATTACCCCATAGGGGTGTTCATATTACCCTACACAAAAATGTGGGGTTAATTTATAATTTAAAAACACGCACGAAGAATGATCTCATATACATGGAAGATCAACACAATAATTAGATATTTGGAAAGAATTGAGACAAAAGAGAGACAAAATAACACATTTTTTCAAGATCTCTCAAAAAAAATTATTGAAGCTTACAAGAGCAATTCTCTATCAAAACCGGAAATGGATTTTATTTGTATTTTTTGATTTGGCTCAAACTTTGTGGGGGCCTTCCCTATGACCAAATAAGCTATTTTGTGTCATTGGTTCACCCATACAAGTCTCCATACAATTTTGGCTGCTGTCCATACAAAAATGGTACGTAAATATTCAAACAGCTGTAACTTTTGAGTGAATTTTCTGATCGATTTGGTGTCTTCGGCAAAGTTGTAGGTATTGTTGAGGACTATTGATAAAAAAATAGGTACACGGAAAAAAAAATTGCAGATTTTTTAATCAACTTTTTTTTACTAAAACTCAATTTCCCAAAATACGTATTTTTTGATTTTCGAGATTTTTTGATATGTTTTAGGGGACAAAAATCCGCAACTTTTGAGCCATAGAGAAACATGGTAAATTAATCTGCCGCCGAGTTATGATTTTTTGAAAAAATAGTGATTTTTGAAAAAAATCGAAATTTCATACAAAACAAAATTTGACGTAATTTTTTAATGTAAAATTGAATTTGCAATCGAAAAGTACTTCACAGATTTTTTGATAAAGGGCTCCGTTTTCAAGATATAGCCACCGAAAGTTAGATTTTAGCGAAATATTTGCAGTTTTTCGATTTTTAAAAATAGTGACCATGAGTGACCATTTCTGAAAATATTATTTCGAAAAGTTCATAAAATTTGTTATAAAATTGTCTAAGAGACATTGAAAATTGGACCTCTGGTTGCTGAGATACAGCGGCTTAAACTAAAAGAAACAGGAAAATTGAAGTTTTCTAAGTCTTACCCAAAAAACCCACCATTTTCTAATGTCGATATCTCAGCAACTAATGGTCCGATTTTCAATGTTAAAACATAAAACATTCGTGAAATTTTTCGATCTTTTCGAAAAAAATATTTTCAAATTTTTTGAATCCTTTTTCGAAAAATCTGTAAAGTACTTTTCGATTGCAAATTTAATTTTACATTAAAAAATTACGTCAAATTTGTTTTGGTTTTGTATAAAATTTCGATTTTATTCAAAAATCACTATTTTTTCAAAAAATCACAACTCGGTGGCAGATTTTTTGACCATACTTCTCTATGGCTCAAAAGTTGCGGATTTTTGTCTCCTAAAACATATCAAAAAATCTCGAAAATCAAAAAATACATATTTTGGGAAATTGAGTTTTTGTAAAAAAAAAGTTAATAAAAAAATCGGCAAATTTTTTTTCCGTGTACATACTTTTTTCTCAATAGTCCTCAACAATTCCTACAACTTTGCCGAAGACACCAAATTGATCAGAAAATTCACTCAAATGTTACAGCTGTTTGAATATTTACGTACCATTTTTGTATGGACAGCTGCCAAAATTGTATGGAGACTTGTATGGCTGAATCAATGACACAAAATAGCTTCTTTAGTCATAGGGAAGGCCCCCACAAAGTTTGAGCTAAATCAAAAAATACAAAAAATAAAAATGGCCGAAATCGGCCGATTTCGAAGAGAATTGCTCACAAGTGAAAAGCAGAATATCATTTGGCATTTTTGTATATTTAATTGTTGACTGTGGAAAAATGTACAGCCAGTGGGGGTGCAATTGGGTCAAAGTGATTTTTTACGGATTTTACCATTTATCAGGTTCTGCACAATGAAACTAAATTCTGTTTAAAGGGTTGTGTATGGGAAATCTTTAGATGACTTAGCTGAAAAAATCTCGTTCCTAGAACAAATCATGTCATTTTGGCAGCTATCTAAAAATAATCTTTTTAATATTTTTTTTTGAATTGCTCGGAAAGGTCCCAAATGTTTGAAAATCTCTGTTTGAAAATATCTACTTCAAACATTGTAGCATGTCGATACGATTCCCTCGAACAAGAAACACTGTTGGATGACTTGTTTGACCCTATCTTTGTATTTGAGCATCATTCATGTTTCATTTGACCCAATGTCACTCCTTTTAAGGGGTGAGATTGGGTCAATTTTCCAACGATTGGCATTTAAGGTAGAGTTCATCAAATTCCACCATATTTTTAGAATATGTTAGTAAACTATCTAAGTATAATTCTACGTTAAAATATTTCCGATGTTTATTAAATTGTTTTTGTTATTCAGAAACTACTAGAGGTGTATCGTTTTTTTGACCCGTAGTCACCTCCACTGACGGTATTTAATTGTTGGAAATACAATTACACTATTTTAAAACACATGTTTTAATGCTTTTCAGACTATGAGCAAGTTCAATCTCAGCGGCTCTTTCTTTTGTAAACCAAGGTTATTTTGGGTCTGGGGGTGAGATTGGGTCATACAAATTTCTGCATTTTTGTTTGACCCAATGTCACCCCCCAGACCCAATGTCAACCCTGATGACGGTAGCTCAATAGTTGCCTTTGTTGTTCCCCTAAAGCAAATCATAATTATAAATTTCTTTCCAGGGCAAAGAAAACCTCGTCCTCCCGCTTGTCATCATGGGCTGCGTCTCGGTCGCTGGCGGTTTCACCGGCCTGCGGCTGCCGGAAACGCTCCACCACCGCCTGCCGCAAACCCTCGAAGAGGGCGAACTGTTCGGCGCCGACTGGACCTTCGACGACTGCTTCCGGTGCGTCCCGTCGAAGAAATCCCCCGCCGGCTCGTACGAAAATCTGTCGCACGAACTGTCGGACGCGGCGCTCGAGCTGAACGCCGGCATGCCCGTGAGCCGGGCGTACGAACCGACCACCTCGACGGAGAAGACACCGCTGGAGATCGCCCGGATACGGCGGCAGTCGATGAAGCGACTGGTGCGCCAGGCCAGCACCATGGACACCCAGAAGACGGCGGACGGGGCCATGCAGTTGACGTACTGGTTTTAAGGTTAGGGGAGTTCGGGTGGGAAATGAAACACAGTTTGAGCTTTTTTTTTTGAACATATTTTAACAATAAAGAAATACGTATATGTATATTTCGGTTTTCTCTGATTCTTCTATAGTTGTAATGTGCTTTGACAACATTCACTTGTTTTAAAATTAAAGTTTTTCTTGATTTTTTCGGATTTCTTTTAACATATCTAGAGTTGCACTTTTCTTCTTCTCTTTTTTGTTGTTGTTGTTTTTCACGGATAGAGTTTTTTTATGTACCTTAAATTCACACATGGGATTGTTTGTTTTTATATTTCTATCGAGAGCATCAACAGATCGGCATTTCCTAGCGATTTAAGTACGATTGGTTGGTTGGTGATTATTTCCTTGTATTTGTTCTCATTTACTACACATAACAGATTGTTTCTTCCTCCTGTTGATCTTATTATTTGTTTCTTTTTTCTTGTTTGGAGGGTACACAGTAAACTATTGTTTTAACTAAAACTTATCCGTTACATAATTTTCAACATGTTTGTTCGGTTCTTTTGAGAATTTATTATTTCATCAGCGCATCGAAGAATCGGTTGCGACACTTCGAGTAGGCATTTCTTAGGATATGTTTTTCTTAGATGGTTTCTTCACGTACACTTACTTATTTCTGGGGGAGGAGGAAAAACCTAAATAGCAGAGAGTTTATAACTGACACTCGAGGATCGCGATGGTTGAACAACGGCATACTGGAAATCAACGTGGCTTTAATCTTACTGTTTCTCAACTACTTTGTACTAACAAATCAAATTACTCTATCTAATAAGTTACTATTCTGTGTTTTTGTTTTGTTGTTGTTGTTGTCGGATTCTCTTTATTGTGTATTGTATAGATTTATGTCTCTCGCATGTAAGAACAAATAGGAGTACGGTTAATATCTATGTGTTTGTGTGAGTTCAGTGAGAGAGAATCGATCAAAAGGTCCGCGCCGTTGCATGAGTTTTGCGCTCTCTCTTTGCTTCCTCTCTTTCGCGCGCTGCGCTCGTGAGCGCAACCACGACAGTGAGAGAAATGCGATTCTGACAGAGAGAGAATTGTCATTTGCAAAAGCAGAACTTTAGATTCGATCGGAAACAGAAGTATTTGTGTTTTAAAGCTAGTGCTCTCCCAATATATTTGTGACAGACAGAGAACGGAAAAAAGTGTGTAAATTTTAGTCAAGTCTTGTTTCGAATCTTCTCGGGACGGCGATCGATTGGTTGTTCCTTTGATTTCAATTTCGGGGTACGCGAACTCTTAAATAGTCAATTTAGTCGGTATGTTTAGAGACACCGGTGTCTTGCGGTGATGTCTTTTCTGTTCTGTGTTTATAAACTCTAAATATATTATATAATTATTTCTGAAGGAGCGTTGAAGATTGGCAAGAAACACACTCTCTCAAACTCTCTTGCGGTCCTAAAGGTTAAGTTTTTTTTTGTTTAAATTTTATGTTCGTTCGGTCAATTGGCTCTTCTGTGATACACAAAAATATATATTCGTTTTAGCAAGGTAAAAATTTAGAATAAGTTAAAATGTCCAATCGTTTCCAGATTCATCAGTGTATAGTAAATTTAGTTGAACTTAGTGTATACGAATTCGTTTGCTGTAAATATTCGATTGTAATTTTACTTGTTGAAAATAAACCAATAATTAGTTCGTGAGATTTTCTTTTGTTTATTTTTTAAACTCAAACGTTATCATTATATCACAAATATGTCCTAGAATAAAAAGGAATCCACGTTATCACTACCAATTTTGACGCGCTAAATTTATCGTTTTGTAACCTAGAAACTACGAAATGTTCCGAATAGGGTGTAATCGTACTCTCGCACTCACGGTAAGTCCGCTTTTAAAAGTGATTCCAAAAAAATCTACTGCTCGGCTGAAAGAGTGAGTCCGCGCTATAAATCCTTGTATCATTTTCCGCACTTTTTTTGGGTTCTTTGTTTAATGTCTCTTCCCTTTTAATATGATTCATTAGACAAATTTAAAGGCATCCAGATCCGGTTAAACGTTTTTTCCTGCACTTTTCCTCTATCTTTCATGTTTAGTTCTCTTGTTCAAATGGCACTTTTAGGTGTTTGCTACTTGTCCGGGAAAGGTCGGGGAATTATTTTTGGAATAATGTATCAAAATATACCTACTATCATCGTTCAATGTTCTGTACTTTTTTTGTGGAGGCATGGAATTTTGGTCCGGGATTTTCACTACTTTTTTTTTCTCTGAAGGACATTTTGCTGTGGGTTATGCTACGTGTTTTCAAGTAAAAGTTATACATTTGTGTAGGCACAAGTGACGTTTTTTGTTCGGTAAGGTTCCATTTTCGACATATTTCATTTTTCTATTTGTGTTATTTTGTAATGTTGTTTTGTAAGGGGCATTTCTGCGAGAGAATCGAAGGGAAAAGGTCGTGCCATGTCTGTGGTAGAAGGGACCCTATCATGATGCTTTTTTTGATTGAAATGGCAGTTTTTTCTCCGTGAATATATTTGTTCTCATTTTCGATTTTTCGTTATCAATTTGGTTTATATGTTTTGTTTTATTTAAGGGTATTCCATTAAGATCAGCACAAAAATTGAAAAGTTTTCTTATTCTCAATTTTGATTATTTTTGACAAAAAATAATCCAAGCTGCAAATTTACAAATAAATATTCATAAATAGACACGAAGATTATTGTAAAAACTTGTTTGCTGCTTTAATATATATTTTTTTTTTGAAAGTGTAATATCCTCAAAAATATTAATGAAGTAAATGTTAACACAATCCGAAGAGGATTTTTAAAAGAATGGTACAATTTTGGGGCGTTTTTTAAAAAGGTGAAACAAACCAAACAAATTTTGCTTTTTGGTTGTTTTTGAATTCCCCTGACTTAAAGCGGTTTCAAAAACACTCAAAAAGAACAAAAAATAAATAAAATTTAGTGTATTGGACCCTTTTTTAAAAATCCAGATCGCCAGAATTCGCGTTTGCTACAAAATGGCACAATTTTGAGCTAAGTCCTCATGAGCTCAAATATTATTGTTTACAAAACATCTGACCTTTCATCTGCGAGCGTTCAAAATTTCAAATTTTCAAAAACTAAGGCTCTCAAACATGCCTGAATTATACAAGAATATACATTTTAAATGATTACAAAATTCTTTGACTAAGTAATTTGATTTTTATAATTGTTGTTAGTTCACAACTTGTTTTGCTTTTATTTTAATAAATGCTGTAATTTTTGCAAAAAAAAAACAACACCGCAATCGAGAAAGCAACGTCCGTTTCGCTCTATTTTCTGGTTTTCTCTGCTATGCTCCCATTTGTACTCCAGTTTACATTTGCTCTGGAAAAAACGGGAGCATAGCTCTGCGGGAATCTTAAATACAAGAGAGTTGCTCTCTCGCTCACTGTTATGTTACAAGTATTAGGTTATGTGAGAAAATCTAGTAGAAATAAAATTTTAATTATGTAAATTTGGCAAATAACATTTGAAGGTTTGATAAGATTTTTAGATGAAAACATCAAGAATGATTTTTGAATTGAATAATTTTGTAAGTTTACAACATATTTTTATTATAAAAAAAATCTTCTTTGCAAAAAAAAAACAAACATAAAAATGACAAGCCCGCGAGCGAAAGACTTTCTTTCGCTCTTTCTTCCGGCTTTCACTGCTTTGCTCTCATTTGTTTTCCAGTTCCTTCTTGCTCTGAAAAAAAAAAAAAACGGGAGCATAGCAAAGTATAACAAAGAAAGCATAGCAAAATATAAAAGAAGAGAGTTGCTCTTTCGCTCACTGTCTTGCTACGAGTTTTTGATGTTGTGAGAAAACTTTGCGAAACTTTAAAAAACATAAATTTGACAAATTTCAGGTTTTGGCAGTAAAAACAAAGAAAATTATACATTTTTGAGGATAATATTAGAATATTTTTCTATTTTTGTGCAAATCCTTAAAAACAACCCTCGGGAAATTAACCTTTATGCGATTCTGTGTTTCTCTTCCTTCAATGTGTACATCCTAAGGGCTAAGAGATATGTGATTATCGTGTGTAAAATCAAACAAAACAAAAACGTAATAATATTTTTTTTCTTCTGTTTAACAAAATAAGATCAATGGCAAGTTCTGGTAACGTAAATTTGTTGTTATGCTTAGCTTAGTGTTGTGTGTGTGTTTAAAAAAAATATCTGTCGCTTACACTTTAGCAAACTTAGCAACTATCTGGCAAGTAGTAAATTTGTGCTCACTGGATTGAGTATTGTTATCTTAGCTAGATTTAAACTTATCGATTGGGAATCAGCTTTCTCTGTGTGTGTGTTTGCGGTTCGGAAACTGCGGGTTGGGCAAGGAAGTTATTTTAAGGTTTGTTTTGTAAAATTGCATTCGCGGAAATATCCATTGGAGGAGATTTTTAAAACCTAAAAATCTAACGTAATGGACTAGCATAATCATATCGCATTGTATTCTTTTTTCTTCTTTCTAGGTTATTTTTTTGTTGCGGTCCACATTTACAGGTTTCGAGCTTAACCCTACACATTTGTCATGATATCTGTCTCTGTATGCGTTTTGACGGTTTGTGTCGCAAGCGCGCGCCTTCGCATTCATTCTCCCACGTGTTTAAAGAAACGTATATTGATTTTGTTTATTTTGTTGAATTATTTAAAATTTGTACTACCAGTTCTTAATCCTCTCATTTTGTCACGATTCGTTGCGTCAATCAGTTTCTACAGCTCAATTCTTTCTTCCATGTTTTTTTTGTTTTAAATATTTTGTTTGTATTTGTTTAATCTCGCGCTCTGTAAATAAACAAAATCAGTATAAAAAGTGTCTTTTAAGTGCATAAAACCTCATGTTATTTTTTCGTACAAAAATCACGCCACTCCGTAAAATTTGCCAAGCTCCATAAATACGACTTATTTGTATAGGTGTGTGTGTTCTTACTTGCTAACATTTAGGAGTACTATTTACACAATAAACTGCAAGAAACATTACTACGTACACGCTAATAGGTCTGATTTGGGACACACCGATTGATATACATGAGAATCTAAGCTACTGTAAAGTGATTGATTGGAAACATATCTTAGTTGTTTCACACGCATTGGGCTTAAAATCGTACGCACATTTACTTTAACGTTAGAACAAATAATGATCTTAACCTGACGCTTCAAACTTAGCTAGTTGAGTTCCTCACTGGGCGCGATTGTAAAAAAGTTTGCAAACAAACGCGATGAAAAACTGAATCATGATCAAGATGAAACTTCGAATCAACGTCAAGTCTTTTCGTCTCCGCGGCCTTAGAACGGCAAACTGGCGAGAAACATGTTCTCGATGAGGGGCGGCGCCGGCACCAGGTCCTCCAGCTTCAGGTAGAATATCCGCTGCAGGCCCTGCACGCTGAGGGATCGCAGCTCGGGCAGCTTCCCCAGCAGCCGGTTGAAGTAGTGCGGCTTGCGTTGCGCTTCCGAGTTGTACGTGACGTGGTCGCGCAGGCTGCTGATGATCTTCATCTGGAGCTGCTCGACGCGCTTCGGTTCCCGCAGGCCGTAGCGTTCTGAGAGAGAGGGGAAGAGATTTGGTTAGGTGGTTTTGTTGTTGTCTTGTTTAGCGGTCGCCATTTTGTCAAAAAGATAGCCAAGGAACGATCATAGAGATATTGAGATAGGTCTGAGGACAGCGATATGACTTCAAATCGTCATTTCTTTCAATTTCACGATGACATGATAAAATTCTTCTACTATTACCGAAATGTCCTATATTGACCGACGGTTCCGGAATGGCTATGTTGAGTCAAAGAATGACGGCATATTTTCTAATTGCCGTAACTTCAAATTCCATGAAATTTGATATACAGTAGAAGTTCGCTAACTGGACGTTGTTTAACTGGGCTACGGCCCCCTTTAAAAGCAGACAAACGTCAAAAAACCAAAACAAACCGAAATGACCGAGAGATTACTGGATGCCAAAAGCCTGTTCATTAAAGAAAAATAACTTTTTTCAAACTTTTATTTAATTTCAAGTCACAATTAAAGAAATATGAAAAGTAAGCATTGTAAATAAATTTTAGTAACTTTTATTTTTATATTTCATCAGGAAAATATTATACATCGGTGGTCCCCTCGTTATTTTTCGTTCAGCCCAGTTAGCGAGCAGCAGCAGCAGGGGATTCCTTTACTTTTTACTTTTACGTGAAAAATTTCAAATATAAATGGAGTATAAGTGGCACCGTAAATACCAAGGTTGATATTCGATAATACTATCATCGAATTTATGTTTATCGTTATTTCGAAAATTCTCTCGGCGATAATCTTACCGACGATGACCGACAATAAGGGTATTTTTGAAATATGTCTAAAATTGGCCTTATCCAACCATACCATGATAAATTTTCAATTCTTTTACTAAGAATATATTTTTTGATAATGAAGTGAGTTTCAAAATATGAATACTAATTTTTTCACAAAATACCGTATATTTTGAAAACATTTTTTTTTATTATTTGCAATATGGGTATCAAGCAAAGCGAAATTGCTTTTTCACTTTAATTCAATTTTTTTTTGTAAAATACTGGAATTTTCATAAAATGTCGTTTGATTTTCCAGAAATATCAAAATTTTCATAATGTGTTATTTTAGGTTTCAAAACTAGTTTTTTTTAAAATAAATTTTCTCTTTATTACAATCAATTTTGTAAAATTTAGAAATTTTTATGATTTTTTTTTGCGAAAATACAACAATTTTCCTAATGTAATTATTGAAATGAGTATCAAAGCTAAATTTTGAATGCATTGCAACTTTATAATTTTTTTTTGTAAATTACACAAATTTTCACAAAATAACGTATTTCTTGCAAAATTACTCAAATCTTCATGATTTGTAATATGGGAATAAAACAAAGCGATATTTTTATGTATATTTTCGCTTTGTTGTTTTTATAAAAAAAACTAAAATTTTCATAAAATACCATATTTTTCGAAAATACACAAATTTTCATAATTTGTTATCCAGGTTTTTAAGCGAAGATGGCGTTCGAATGGTGAACGCCCGAAATGTCAAAATCTCGCAGTAGCACCAACATTAGAAAAAAAAATGTGGCTGTCATGCCATGGCACATTTTTTTCGTAATGTTGGTACCACTGCGTGATTTTGACATTTCGGGCGTTCACCATTCGAACACCATTTTAGCTTAAAAATCTGGATATGGGTATCAAACGAATCGAAGCTTATTATTTTTTTTGTGAGATGCACAAATTTTCACAAAAAAAAACAGTTTTTTTGCGAAAATACTCAACTTTTCTTAATATGTAATATAAGTATCATGGGAAAATTTTTACATGCATTTTCACATTTTTTTTTAGTTTTTTCCTGAAAATACTACTTACTTTTTAAATACTATTATTTATTTATTAAATATTGTTTTTTTTTAAACAAATTTTCAAAATTCGCAATGTGGGTACCAAACGAAGCAAAGTATTGTGAACAGTTTTGCTTTATTATTTATTTTTCTGAAAATTACTAAAATTTTCATAAAATACAGTATTTTGTTGTAAATACTAAAGTTTTCACAAATACAGTATTTTAACGAAATTACTAAAATTTCATAATTTATAATGTATTTGTAATGTGGTATAAAATTTAGCAAAATTTTCATGTGCATTTTCGATTTATATTTTTTTTGTAAAATACTTAAATTTTCATAAAATACCGTATATTTTGCGGAATTACAAAAATGTATGCTTTTTGTTTTTTTTTTGAAAATCGTATTTTTGCGAAAATACTCAAACTTTAAAATTTGCAATATGGGTGTCAAACGAAGAAAAATTTTATATTCATTTTTGTTTATTTAATAAAATACTGTAAAATACTGAAATTTTCATGCAATATAATATATTTTTTTTTGTAAAATTTTAAAATTTTCATAAAATACCATTTTTTTTGCGAAAATACTAAAATTTCCATAATCGCAGTATGGGTGTTGCGAATGTCGGGAGATCAGGGCGGACACCGGTTTCGTGAGCGGAACAACTCAATGAAAACACCAAATTTTCCATCGCTACAAAACTGTAATTTTATTGCAGTCGGTAATCAACAGATAGTTCACAATAACACAAATTACTTACGACTTTGGTGTCCGCACTGCCGCTCGTTGCAAACTGTCGTCTACTTCTGATTGTTTTTGAGCAGTAGCACGGACACAAGTCGCAAGCACATACAATAGTACGAAAACACGACGATCTTGAGCAGCAGTGTCCTACGGGTGCGACACTTGCGTTTTTGTCGCAACAATGGGTATCAAACGAAGCGAATTTTTGGAATGTATTTTCAATTCATTCAAGTTCAATTCAATTCGGTTTCATTGGTGAATAATCAAGACACAATAATTCTGTTACAGTTCATAACAGAGTTTTGGAGTTCCTTTCAGCTGTGTGTGGCATTATAATCCATTTTGGAACAATTTTTTTTTGACTAAAGCACGAACAAGTGCAAGAATAAATAAAAAAAAACTTACAAAAATATATGTTCAAGAGTTTTTGCAAAAAACACAAATTTTTACAAACTACCCTTTTTTCGGAAACACTAAAATTGTTATTACAGTAGTTGTTCGGTACCTGAGCGTTGTATAACTGGACTGCTTTTTATCTGGGCGCTCGATAACTAGGCTGTAGCCCATTTAAAAAGCAGACAAACGTCAAAAAACGAAAACAAACCAAAATGACCGAGGGGTCATAGAATGCACAATCAAGTGTAAAAAAAACTTTTTTATGTTTTTGTGAAATTTCAAATCACAAATTAAGGAAACTTGAAAAAATGGCTAGGTAACTTTTATTTTTAAATTTTACTAAGAAAGCAAAATGCATTGATGGTCCCCTTGGCATTTTCCGTTCATTTTCCGTTTTTTGTCGGGACCGATTTTTCGAAAAAATGCCAAACTTTGAAGGCCTGTACCGAGCTCCAGGGTGCTCCAAATGTCAATGTTATATATACCAAAAGAGGCGCAAGGATCTGGCCTACACGCTAGTTATGTTTTTGGTAAACGCATTGGTTGCCAAAATGCCTCAAAAAGTGACATTTTTGAAAAAATCTTTTTTTACGGGTTAAATCCCATTTAAAATTGAAGGGCGGAGCGCCAGCTCCTGTTACGTCCAATCAAGCTCATATTTTGGATTTGGGCTTAGTATGCCCACCGGAACAAACCCTTGAATGCCCGCCAAAAAGTAATTTTTGTTACACTCTATTAAAGACAGTTTGACAAAATGGCGTCACGTCCCGTAGCCCAAACCCTTACCTGTGACCAGCGTGAGCGCGCACAGGCACGCGAACGCCGAGATGTCGATCTCCATCGAGTGCAGGCTCTTGCTGAACTCGAGGATCGCGTTCAGCCAGTCGCCGAACGAGCGCTGGCACTGCAGCTTGTGCAGCACCACCCCGTTGCAGAAGGTCATCTTGGTGTCGTCGATGCGCGCCCGGTACGACAGCCGCAGCACGAACAGTTCGAGCGAGGCCGACTGGAACAGCAGCTCCTGGTCGTCGGGGCTGAGATCGCTGAAGCCGGGCAGCTTGTCGGCGAACTGCTTGATCACGTCGACGGACGTGGTGAGGAGGTTGTAGAACTGCTGGACCTTTTCCGCCTCCGAGATGATGGGTTCGTTTTGGCCAGGTTCGCGGTACTGGGCGTAGTCCAGGCTGGCGAGATCGGGAGTGGTGTCGACGTGGGCCCGCACCAGGGCGGTGATCATCGAGACGGGCGGGCTCGGCGGGGACTCCTGGGGGGACTTTGGCTTGGACGGTAGCCGACCGCGGCGTCCTTTGAGCGAGTCGGTGCGAACCACCTCCTTGACCATGCCGACGGCGAGACACTTTTGGAAGCGGCAGAACTGACACCGGTTTCGTCGTCGTTTGTCAACGGGGCAGGCCTTGTCCGCCAGACAGACGTACTTGGAGCCCTTTTGTACTGTTCGCTTGAAGAAGCCTTTGCAGCCCTCGCAGGTTCGGACGCCGTAGTGCTGACAGGCTGCCGTATCGCCGCAGACCGCGCACAGTTGGGAGGGGCTCTGGGGGGTGGTTCCTCGGGGTGGAGCTGGAGTTATGCAACCGCCGGAAGCAGCGGCGGCGGCGGCCGCTGCAGCAGCGACCTCATTGTTGTTGACCGTGTTGGGGTTGTTGTTGTTGATGTATCCTGGTGAGCTGGATGCTGAGCTGGAGGCGCTCGGTAGGGCTGAGTACTTGTAGATTCCCACTCGGGGTGGTTTTGGGCTTTCGCTGCTGGACGTGGACTCTGAGCGCTGCAGTGGTAGTGAGGCTCGTCGATACGGCGTGGACACGTGCAGCTCGGCGATCGTCGGGAAGGGTGGCAGGGAGTAGGAATCTTGGGGCGTTACAGCACCGTAGTTCTGTGGAGCGGGGGAAGCGGTCAGTGTGGTGTTGCTGGGGATCTGGACGGCGGCAGGACTTACCGTGGCATGCGGTTCGTACGCAGGTGAGTAGAACCCTCCCGTGGTCGGTGGGGGGTTGCTGTACTGGGTCGTGGGCTGGGCCGGCTGCGGCGGGAACTCGTAGTGACCCTGGTGGATGCCTGCGGCGTGATGGGCGGGGCCGTAACCTCCGTGGTGACCGTATGCGACGCTTTGGTGGTGTGGTGAAGCCGCGATCTTGAAGCAGTCCTCGTCCATTTTGAGCCCAAAGTTTGCCAGCTGGTTGAACTTGATCTGGTACGTGTCCTGGAAGCTTGGTAAGATCGAGTTGATGTTACTGGCTGCGCCACTTGGGCCAGGTATATCGGTCGCTGGAGCTCGTCCCGTGGGTCGTTGGATTGGTTGTTGTTGGATAAGCTGTTGATGACGCGCGCTGCTCGCGAGTACGGGGTCACTGCTCGATCGAAGCGTCAGCAATCCAAGCTCCTCTGTTGACGAAGTCTCCAACAGGAGATCCTGATCGGGTTCGGTGATTTGTGATCGCTGAGGAAACGGACCCTGCAACTCGGTGAGACTTTCTTCCTTGTAACCACCCTTCAGCAACGCAGCTGGGATGCTATCGCTGGAGCCGCCAAAGCTGGACGGATTCTCCTCGTAGCCCACCAAGGTATCGCTCGAGCTGTTGGAATGTTGCGTCTGGTCCAGGTACGACTCGGACTCGACTGTCGGGGTTTGGGACGAGGGTGGCGGTGCAAACAGCTCCGCGAGCTTGTCCAACTGCTGGGAGGTCGGCAGAAGCTCGGGACTCAGCTGCTGCTGCTGTTGTGGATGTGAAGGCTGTAGATGACTGCTGCTGGGACTTCCGAACGAACCCAGCTGATGGTACGATTGCTCGGGGTGGTTCTGCTGCTGCGACAGTAAATAATCAAACGAAGAAACCGAACTAAAAGAAGTAGCCTGCGAGGGGTGAGAGAGAAAAAAAGGGTGAAATGTTCATTAAAATCCCATCCAAATGAAAGGGGCGTGGCTTGGCGCTTATGTTACGCGCGAAAAAAACTAGAGCGAAAATCAACGACGACGACGGCGCCGGGCTGGCTTGGCCGGGCGCCAACCGAGCGTACCGTACCGTCCATGCCGATAATATCAAGAGTCATGGCGTTGATTGGACGCGGCGCGGCGTTGGACGGAAGGAAGGAAAATTAATGAAAATTGGGTGGGAGGAGAGACCGGGCTGTTCGCGCGCTGTGTTGATGGGCCGTGGCGCGTGAATTATTTATTCACGGTGGAAAACGAAAATGGGGGAAAACTTTGCGATACGCCTCGTTTGGCAGTGGATTGGTTGGGTTGAGGGTTGGGTTATTGCTGCCAAGAAAAATGAAGATTGAAGTTTGTTGATGATGAAAGTTCCAACAATATTCAGCGACAATTGTCACAATAGTTAATCAAAAACTACGTACATTCCATCCAAACATCACTTTATCACGCGTAACCCAAAAAAAACTTGTCTTCATACGCTCGTGATTAAGTGTAAGTGCACATGATTACTCATCTTAACCTCAATCGCAGCATCGCCCAGCATCCCCCGACCTCCATCAACCAACATCAACCTGCATCATCATGGTATAGTAGGCATTGACCATCTTGGGTTACATCAGCACGGTCGATCCGCACCTTCTAGGAATCGCCGCCACCACCACAACAACCTTTCGCCGGAGCAAGTGAGGCCGCCACAGGAAATGACCGAAAAAAGGCCCCCCCGCCTCAACTGGAGCAGATCTCCGGTCAGTGCGCGAAGCACAGGTCAACAGACCGACCTCTCTTCCGCGATGCGATGGATCATGCGAAATGATGTGAAGCATAATTAGTTAATTAATGTTTGGAATTTTTATAAAGTTTGGGCCGAGTTGCGGAGTTGCGCGGAGGGGCGGGCTAGGGTGGTGCAAACATGGTAACGTTTGATTTGGAAATACATACATGATTTTTTCAAAATTTGAAAATAAAATTTCCTTTGCCCTTTCTAACACTATGCTTTAATACATTAGCGATATTTATTTTCTACTTTAAAAATAATAAAAAGTGTTGAATTTTCCTCTTTTTAAAGCCATTCATTTTTTCATTTTTTTTAAATTTTGCTTACACTTTTTGAGTGCTTTCCGTATATCACTAGAAACCATTTTGCAGCATCAGTTTGTCCATAGCATTTTCCATACAAATTTTGCAGACTTCCATACAAAAATTATATATTTTTCACGTATATGCAAATATTCGAAAATCTATATCTCTTGAAGGATTTTTTGATCACTTACGTATCTTCGGCAAAATTGTAGGTATGGATGAGAACTACTCAACAAAATGTACGAAAGTGTTTGGATATTTTTAAAAGTACTTTTTGTTACTGAATTTAATTCTAAAATATACTTTTTTTGTACATATTTTTTTAATTTTTTGACGCCATGGGCACATAATTGACAACATTTGAAAATCAAAAAAATATGTGTGTTTAGCCCCTTCAAAAAGTTTTTCTTGAATATTTTATTTAAAATTATTGTTATCGAAATAAGCAGATAATTTCACCTTTTTTTAATTTTTGATATTGAAAATCGGGCCATTAGTTCCAAAGATTCCCAAAAAACAAGGGCTAATTAGGCAATACTGAGAAAATCTCATTTAAACAAGGTTGAAATAACCAAAATTTAGGGAATTTTCTTAGCTGTTCGAAAAAAGTATTTTCAAAAATGGTCAAACATGGGCACTCTTATAAAAAATTGAAAATCTGCGACTTATTCAAACGAAGTGACTCTAAAATGGCTATAAAATTCAAACGGCCTCCTTATAAAAGTTTCACTATTATAATAATAGTACTTTATGATTGCAAATTTGATTTTTTTTAGATTTGTTTCAATAATCCTCCAGTTTTTCATCAAATCAAAGATATGTCTCCGAAAACATATTTAAAATAAAATACTAAAAATAAAAAGAATCAAGATTACATTGTTGTTATTGAAAATCTATGTTTAGTGATTTTAAAAGGCTTTTTTAAAAGGCTCTTTTCGTAGAAAATTGCGACTCATTTTGTTTCCTATGGATTTTTCTATTACAATTATTTGTTAATGGACAAAACGAATTCAATGAAAACTGTCACCGAAAATAATTTGAAGTAAAGGAAAAGAGTTCCAGATAAAAAAATATATAAATTCAATACGTTTCTTTTATAAATCAAGTTAAATTTGTTTAATTTGTATTTATAAATTCAATGTTTTTTTAATTCTTATGAAAATGAAGGAAACCAAACAAGGCCGTATCAACAAAGTTCAAAGAAGCAAAATGTTGGGAATTTTCTCAGATCTTCGATTTTTTCCAAAAATGAGTAGACATGAACACTTTTTCTTAAAAATTAAAAATTTGCGACTTATTTGAAAAAAAATGACCTTTAAACTTAAAACTGGTCTCCTTATAAAAATTATTCTGCAACACTTTTTGATTGCAAATTTGATTCTTCATTAAAAATATTTTTAGACTTTTTTTAGATTTGTTTCGAAAAATCTTTAGTTTTTCAAAAAATCTTTATTTGGCCAAAATTGTTTTGCCTATTCTGTTATTTTCAATGTATGTCCCCTTATATGTTAAAGAAAATAATAAAGATAAAAAATCAAGATTACAGTGTTGTTTTCAGAAAACAATGTTAAGTGATTTGAAATGCTGTTTTTGAAGGCTCTTTTCGTAGAGAACTGCTCAGTATATAATTTTGAAGCGACTTATGTATTTTTTCCAAATAATTTTTCTAAGGATTCAGGCCATTATTATTTGTTAATGGACAAAACGGAATTTAATGAAAACTGCCTTTAAAAAATATTCTGATGTAATGGAAAGGATTTCTTGTTTTAAAAGTTCAATTCAAAAAAAATTGTTTATAAATACATTGAATTTTTTTAAACAGGTTTTTTTAAATATAGATTTTTTTTAAATTATTATGAAAATGAAGAAATTTAGATTACTTTTACTTAACAACTAATGCGCTATGGGTTTCCCACGTAGATATCTAGAGTTTTTTTTGAATAGGTCCTATAAACATATGAAAAAAATTAGTTTATAGGACCTTTTCAAAAAAAAAAAAAAAAAAAAAAAACTCGAGATATGAAGTTTGAAAGAAGTTAGCGAGAAATGATACATTTAATTGTCAAAATTTATTAATGTATGCATTTTTGGGGTCATATTTGAGCGTAACGTCCCAAAACCGGCTCCGTGGCTTAATGGTTACGGCTTCTGCCTCACAAGCAGAAGGTTCAGGGATCAAATCCCGGTCGGTACCTTTGAAATTTGGAATCAGGAATTGGAACATTGAATATGAACAAAAACGAAACTTGAATCAGGTGGGATTCGAACTCACACCTTTGGATTGATGGTCTGGGACTCTAACCAGTCGGCCATCTGAAGGTTATAAAACATGTTGTATTCTTCTCATATTAAATACGCTCTGATCCCTGATTTGCCTGAAGGGATTGGGAGTCTTAAGATAGATCAAGGATCCGTCTGGTGCTTGCTTCTATGTTAAGGCGGGGCCGAACAATGCCCAACGACCTCGGAATTGGGCCGCTAGGATCTCTGCCATTCTGAAATGGGTCATTGGAAGCAGCGCGAGGGCTATCACCACCTGATACCCGGGACTGAGATAAGTTGTATCAGCATTCGGTATATACAAAGTCTGATACAAATTATACTTTCCCATAATTTCGCTACCGGTTAGCGGGTATTGGATTGGACCACACACACACACACACACACACACACACACACACACACACACACACATATATATTTGAGCGAAACGTCCCAAATAAAGACAAAGAATAAATTGCAAGTCTCGTCCAATTTTGTCCAACTGTTTTTTATCCAAATTTTCAATTTTTCGTATCACTCTAATGGACATTGCCTTTACCAAGCCCCAAAAAAATAAGCATGTTTCTTGATAGTTCTGTTTTTTTTCAAGACTTCACCCAAACACGAACCACCCTAGACTGCAAGGAAAGCACTCCGCACGAATTGGGAGGAGAGCCATCGTCCCAACCGCGGCAAGTGAGTGCATAAATCTCTTAGCCTGCTCGCGGAGCCCCGGAAACCCGCTATTATTGGGCGATTGAAAGCGACAGTGAAGCGACGGGCACAGAGAGTTGAGTTCATCAACGAAGAGCGCTGCTGCCATATGTACCGAATCGCTAGGCACCCCCCGTCGGGATTGTCGACCTTCTCGAGGGGTATTCTTTGGCAGTTGCGCTTTTTTTCCTGCTTGTTGTGCGCTGATTGGGGTATCATCGCGCGCGCTGTGTGTCCCGGAGAGATGGTATGAACCGGGTAGTTGCAGGTGATTCGGCTTGCTTGGAAAAGAAGGACTACGAGGGATGGGACGGAACGGTTCAAGATCGATACCGGGCGATAAGCGTGGCGAAACGGATTGTTGCGCTCCAGAGATTTGAAACTGTTGATTGTTCTTCTGTTTGGGTTTGTTTGTTTGATACCGTTTGGTGTGCGATGTTGGCTCCTGCGGCGTTTGAATGCATTTAAAAAGGCATTTATGATGGTGCTATTCAATTTGAATTTGAATGAAAGGGCTAATGAAAGATGGAAATTGCAACCAGCTTTCTTCGGGAGTGATTTAGGCGAAATTTATTGTAAATCGGGAACATCAGATAATCAGTTTTATGAAATCAACAGACGAAGCATTACAAAGTTATGTGTTCACGTAAGGCAGATGAGCCTTTTACATATTTGGAACTATTCAATTCAATCTAAGGGTTTTTCCTCTCGAATGAATGTTGCGCTGCTGAAATTTGAAGATCCGTGTCCAAACCGTCATAATCAATAAATTGGTAAAGATTGCTCCATCGCAACAGATCATATCTCTCCGAATCTCACCGACGGGTGTCAAGTTCATCCGTTATCACTTTCCATCCATTTATCTTCCCAAAGTCTTTCGACACACCGTTGGGCGCTGCTGTTCATTGTCTGTTTATCTTTATCACGCGGGGGTAATCTATCGATAATGATTCACAACTGACTACCCCTGCTGAAGATGCAGTGATTCCCAGTGTGTGGTCAGTCTTTGGTTGAAGGATTCGACACTTTGCAGACACATGGCATTCGTCCCCTCACCGTATCTTGCTTCCATCTTTGGACGCGCTAACGAACTCACGGTATTTGATGGTTGGAACAACTGCACTATTGATTCACCAGCTGCCACCGCCGTGTGTGTGTCCAATCGTCAAATTTGACACAATTTCTCGGGTTAACCTTTTGAAGTCTCGCACGCGCCCTCGTCCCCGCCATTCGCTTCGCCACATAATCTCATCATCTCATCCCAAATTCCGCCAATGTTGAGATGCAGATTTATCATCGCCGCGTAATGCCACACGCGAGTGAGAGTTTATCAATTTTAGCATATATGCACAGTTCGCTCGATGTCGTCTGCAGCCTGGAAGTCACCCACCCTCTTCGTCACAATAAATAACCGTGCATAAAAGAGCGCCACTTAAAAACCAATAAAACGCCATTTCCCATATACGCGGGAGAGCACTCGTGACTGGGAAATTTATCTTCACCATCACCGTAAACGTCAATCATCGCGCGCAGATCGTGGCGATGTTTTCCGCCGTCCTCGGCGATCTTTGCGCAAACAAAGACTTTATCAAAGCTTTCGACCATTTCATCAATAAAACATAAAACCGCACACTGCCGAATCGGCTCACCCTCACAAATTTCGGGAGGATCACGAGGGGCGGCGGAGGAACCTTCTCGCTTCATTCTCCCACGCAATTTAGGCCGGGCCGTGCGACGAAGACACACACTCACGGAAATTGATCTTCTTCGATTATCGACGATTTGGCTAAGCCGACGACAACGAATTCGCATGCGCACTGCACAATCACTGCTAACCTCATCAGCGTGATGAGTCAGGGGTGGAAAACTTCGCGAAGCATTGCAGTGACCATCGCGAGGCATTTGTACTGCCAGAACATTTCAGATGTGGAACTTGAACGTTACTATCATGTAGTGTCCTAAAATGGTTACATTCTTACAAACCATACACAGAAAAAAAAAATGATGGTAATATTCATCAGGAAATGGTGACAGATTTTGTGGCAAAATAAATGATAAATTTTACCCCAGAAAATGATGAATTTTCATCAGTTTTTGATGAATATTCATCAGGTTCACATTTTTACACATTTTTTATGTAATATTACACAAATAAAGAGGTAATATTCAACCTACCAAATTTTCAACATTCCAAAATTCAACTTTTTTTTTCTGTGTAGCAATGTTTACATTCTTACGAACCATCGCGAGGAAACAGATTAACTATCGCGAAGCAGTTGGCGAACCATCGCGATGGTTTTGCCGAGTATACCAATGGCTGCTGGCATCTTTTCTAAATTGATTAAATCTATTGTTTTCATGTTAAAAATTACTTTCTGAAAAGAAAACACATGGCGATTGCTTCACGATGGTTCGCAACTTTTCCACCCCTGCCGACACGGTGACAACCGGAACATCACCGGAGAACTGGGAAGACACTTTCGCCCGAAAAACGAGGCGCGTTCGTTCGTTTTTTGTGTGGCCGACCAGAGGTGAAAGAAACGATAATCAGTATCGCATCTTCTTCCGCAATTGTTTGGTGATGATGCCCTCGAAAGCGCTCGAAATCCGCGCTGAACTTTTTTTTTTCCATCGGCGAGAGTGTCGTTTTATGGACGCGCGGGCAAAATTTTACGACTTTTCGCGGACCGTTCAGAGGTGCAGCCGGTTGATTTGGAATACGGAAAATTGGTTCGCGAAGTCAATTTTGGGTTTATTATTTTTTTTTTTGCTTCAGAAGGATGTACCGTGAAAATAGTGGCCATGTGTAGGGGTAAAATTTGCATGACGGATGCAGAGGCGAAATTTTATAGTTTTTTTTAGATGATTTGATAGTTATTTTTAGAGAAGATGGCTGAAGGTTAACTTGATAGTGAACCAATTATACATCGACGGTAAATATTTATTAGGGTGTTTCATCCTAACAAAAAAGTTCTCAGAATCAGGCAAACCGAGGTTCCCCTAGTAGAGGATACCCATAGGGACTCTCATGCCAAATATCAGCCCATTTGGTTGAGAATTGGCCTGTCCCCAGCGGTTCAAAGTTTACATGTAAATTACTATGGGATTTTTATGCTTTTCGTTCAATCGTTCCTACAGGTCTGGGGACAACATGGATTCACTCGGAATAAAGACAGGTGTGTAGGGGATGGTCCAATGAACAAATTCCAGAAGGAATTAGGGTTGTCCATTCTGTCCCCAAGGTGCGCATTGGATCGACGTCCGGTGTCTCCAGAATCAACGATTCACCCTTCAAATGTACGCATTGTCCTTAGTATGCTATGACGGCTAGCTGAAAATTACGACGCCCCATGTCAGACGGTGAACACGTGGAGAAACATCGATTGCATGATTATTACAAAATCATCATGTTACGTTATTTGGAATAGTTCAAATTGTTACAGGAACATCAAAATTATAATTTCATTACTTTAAAGTATGTTTCTGAGCCAAAACTTGTGTGAATGCTCTGCCACGTGTTCACCGTCTGACATGGGGCGTCGTAATTTTCAGCTAGCCGTCATAGCATACTAAGGACAATACGTACATTTCAAGGGTGAATCGTTGATTCTGGAGACACCGGACGTCGATCCAATGCGCACCTTGGGGATAGAATGGACAACCCTAATTCCTTCTGGAATTTGTTCATTGGACCATCCCCTACACACCTGTCTTTATTCCGAGTGAATCCATGGGGTCCCCTGACCTGTAGGATCGATTGAACGAAAAGCACAAAAATCCCATAGTAATTTACATGTAAACTTTGAACCGCTGGGGACAGGCCAATTCTCAACCAAATGGGCTGATATTTGGCATGAGAGTCCCTATGGGTATCCTCTACTAGGGGAACCTCGGTTTGTCTGATTCTGAGAACTTTTTTGTTAGGATGAAACACCCTAATATTTATATTTAGATATTAATGTTGTTTGGTTAGCATAATTTGATTTACTATGACGAAAACTTTTTTTTGTCTTTATTTCTTTCCAAAGCTTTTTTTTCGGAATATAATTTTATGCCTACAAACCTCTCCACTTTTCATTTAAATGACAAATTTGGTTGCTTGCATTTTTTAATTACAATTTTCTTAAAATAAATTACCACGTAAATTGGTCAAATTGTAAAGTTAAACAATATTCCATCATTTTTACGTCAGAAGATGTCTACGAGGAACGAGCAGGTTGGACTGTTTGTTTTGACTTTGGCTTTGGCCCATTTATATAGTTTTGTTAGAATTCTTATCAAATTATCAATAGGCTCAGTGATTTTTCATCTTCAAAAATATTAATATTCATGAGGACCAACATTCCAAAGCAGTGAATTTCACGGTATTTTCACGAAACGTGAAAAATATCAAATACACGTGAAAATCTAATGTCAAAATTACAGAAAGTACTTTATATATTTCAATCAAATATAATAAATTTTAAATTTTTAAATTTTTAAATTGTTCTTAACATTAGATTTAGAATGAAATATTTAAAACCGACTAATAAAGCGATGCAAATATTTTTTAAATCTTTTGTCCCTCGACTCTGGTCGAAGTCGAGAGGGGAAAGATTGTTGAATTAGCCCAAACATGCTAAAAATGATTCTTAAATCAGGGGAATGCACTTGAAATTGATTTCAGTTGATTGCACTTAAATTTCCATATTTTTTGCAATGACAAAAAATTTCTTTTTGCCCTTTCATTTTTCTGGCCGATTTTTATGGGGGGGGGGGGGAGGGGGGTACCAGCCTTCAAAAACAGTTTGATTTAATTTAAAGATAATGAAAAAGTCTCCTTAAATTTCCTACGCTATTTGGATAATTTTCGATTTTTTGAATTAAATTAACCACAATGTTTGCTATTCACTTAAATTTTATCTATTTAATATTTAAATGAATCACAATCAAAAACAAGATTTAACTGAAGTGTTGTCGTCACAAAATTAATTAAAAAAGATTGAATTTTCATCGTCCTTTTGCTCAATAAAACGATGTTTAAAAGTTTTCATCTTTCCTCTCAAAAGTTTTTTTTAAATCAAGGAGCAAAAACAAAATCTTAAACAAAGCCTTTGAAATTAAAAGAAAAATATTCTTGGAAATTTCACGGAACTATGAAAAACAGTAAGATATTTAAAAAGGCCTGATTTTTTAAATTAAAAATAAATATTATGAAGCAAAATTCATACTAAAATTGTTATTTCACACACCTAGATTTTTTTACCAAATTCGTTTAAAAAAATTCCAAAATTCGGTTATAAAGTTCATTATTGTTCATCTTAAACCGAAATTCGGTATAATTTTGTTCATTTTGACAGATGGTTATTTATACTTTACAATTTTTCAACTACCGAATTCAGCTAAAAAATAATCTAAGTGTGCAGGGTATGATTTCATTTAGTAAGTTTACGAAGCAAAGCTGATGAAATACTAAATAACGATCTTTGAATTCTTAATTCTTACTTCTATGTCCTGATTGCTTCCTCTAACCATGGTTCCTGTAATATCGACTTAGAAAAAGTTGACTGAATCTACTATCATCAACATTCCCTACACACTTTGACTTTTTTTACCGAATTCGGTACCGTCAACTGGGGCGAATTGGGACAGCAGTTTTAATCATGTTAGAGCACAATATTTTGATTTTTCTGGTAGGTTTTAGATAGAACAGACTCAGAATTTTACCTGAATTTTGTTTAAACTAGTTTTGTTTATTAAATTATCGATTTATATTGCATTTTATGCTGAATTCGAAGCACGAATCACAAGTTTTCACATTTTACATGAAATCTGTTCAACTGAAATTGCCTATAAATTTGGAGATTTTTTTAAACTGTGTTTCAAAAACACATATTATTTATTATTTACAAACTTATTTAACCTTCTCCTAGTGGAAAATTGTCCAAAGAATCCTTAAATGCATTCCGTTTTCCGATTAAAAATCATGTTCATTGAGAAAATCATGACACTTTGAGATTTTTAAAATAATGACATTCATCAACATTTAACTTACTAACTTTTTAAACTTTTCAAAATTTTATAAAATGTTCTTTTTGACGTACTTTAAACACTTCTCTACCACGGTTAGTATGATTCTAAAACAATCCGTACGTATTTTAATTGTACTCTTCATTTTGCGCGCAAACCTATCAAAATCACCCCAGCTATCAAAGTCACCCCGTTTTACGGTACCGAAATTCGGTAACATGAACAATAATGAACTTTATCACCGTATTTCGGTAATATTTTACCAAATTCGTTTGTTTTCAGTTTCGGTAAAATTTACCGAATTCGGTAAAGAAAGCAAAACCGTTCGTTTTTCCCATTTCAGATTTGGACTGTGTTGCGTTGCTTTTTTTTGGCAACTTGTATGCATTTTATGTTTAATTTGCACGACAGCTTAGATCGTTTTCCCAACTTACAAGAAGGTTTCAATTACTCGGTCGACAATATTAAATCAAAATTGGGTTTGCTTTAGTCCTAAATTACATCCAAAAGTTGATTTTTCAAAGTATGCAGTGTAAAGCTATGAAAAAATAACTCAAAACAGTTCATTGCTCTGAATCCAGTCTTTTTTAGCCAAACCACAGAATAATGGTTCACATATTACATGTTTTCAAAACTCACCTGAGGTTGCAGCAGTAACATGCTGGTGTTGCCACTGCCAGCAGAGGTGGTGGTGGCGGCGGTCGTGGAACCGGTGGTCGCGGCTTCACCGGATGCTGCTTTCCGCCGGCTGGTGGTGGTCGCAGGACCTTTCTCGGGGCTCGAGGCCGGTGGCGACGTCGGACCGGCAACCCTTGGCGTCGACGGCGGTGGTGAGTTTACAACTTGCGACAGAAGTTGTGGAGCACCTGTGGGGGACACGAACGAGAAAGGGTTTATTTTTTGGGCGGATTAGTGATGGGCGGTTGATTTGAGGGACCGGTTTTTTGCCTTCCTCACTGAGGTAAGGCTATAATCCTGCTCTAAAATTGAACTTTTTATTTAAAGCTCGAAAACCCACCTTGATGTATACATATCGACTCAGAATCGAAAACTGAACAAATGTCTGTGTGTATGTGTGTGTGTATGTGTGTGGGTATGTGTGTGTGTATGTGACCAATAATGTCACTCAGTTTTCTCAGCACTGGCTGAACCGATTTTGACCAAACCAGTCGCATTCGACTTGGTTTAGGGTCCCATACGGTGCTATTGAATTGTTTGAAGTTTCGATAAGTAGTTCAAAAGTTATGTATAAAAATGTGTTTTCGCATATTTTCGGAAGTTGAATAAATGGCAGTAAACTGAACCAAACATCATCATGTTATACATCGTTAGTTAGGTAATTAAAAGACCTTTCCAACGAGTTCAAAACATTGGTAATCTGGCAACCCTGTCTCGAGTTATAACCACTTAAGTGATATTTATGTACTTTTTTGTAGCCGGATCTCATTTAAATGTATGTAAACAATGTCCGGATCCATCATCCGACCCATCGTTGGTTAGGTAATCGAAAGACCTTTCCAACGAGTCCAAAACATTGAAGATCTGGCAACCCTGTCTCGAGTTCTGACCACTTAAGTGATATTTATGTACTTTTTTGTAGCCGGATCTCACTTAAATGTATGTAAACAATGTCCGGATCCATCATCCGACCCATCATTGGTAAGGTAATCAAAAGACCTTTCCAACGAGTCTAAAACATTGAAGATCTGGCAACCCTGTCTCGAGTTCTGATCACTTAAGTGATATTTATGTACTTTTTTTGTAGCCGGATCTCACTTAAATGTATGTAAACAATATCCGGATCCATCATCCGACCCATCGTTGGTTAGGTAATCGAAAGACATTTCTAACGAGTCTAAAACATTGAAGATCTGGCAACCCTGTCTCGAGTTCTGACCACTTAAGTGATATTTATGTACTTTTTTTGTAGCCGGATCTCACTCAAATATATGTAAACAATATCCGGATCTTTCATCCGACCCATCGTTGGTAAGGTAATCGAAAGACCTTTCCAACGAGCCTAAAACATTGATGATCTGGCAACCCTGTCTCGAGTTATGATCACATAAGTGATATTTATATACATTTTTGAACCCGGATCTCAATTAAATGTATGCAAACGATGTCCGGATCCATCATCCGACCCAACGTTGGTAAGGTAATCGAGAGACCTTTCCAACGAGTCCACAACATTGAAGATCTGCCAACCCTGTATCAAGCTATGACCACTTATGATGCCACTTATGAGCCCTTGAGTGATATGAGTGTTTTTTTGTATTCCGGAACTTGACGAAATTAGACCATATTTGTATCCAAACCCATAATATCACATATCACCCATTGTTGGAAAAGAGTGAGGAAGGCACCAACCACATAGGTGGATTAAGTTAGTTTTTTTCGTTAAGGTACCATAATAGATCATAATTCACTGTGGGCGACACTTTGATGGATTTCTGCGTCAATGAAATTTATCCGCGGGGCCAAATGAATTCAGCTGCCGGGGTCAATCAACATAATTTAGCATAAACTTTGGAAGTCAAATGTCTCGGATGCTCTTCAATTGCTCACTCGCGGCCAATTTATACCCAATAAATCTCGCCAACGGTCAAACCAAACCTCGAATGACCACCGCGGGGTCGTCTTCTAATGTTGTTAATATTTTATTACACCGTCGCACATAATCACACTTAAAAATGGCCACCTCCTCGAGCGACGCGCGATGTCTCGTGTTTCGCGGACACAATTTGAATAAAGTCAGTTTCGGGGCCGAACCCGGGATTTCGATGGGAGTGGCCGCCCGGGATCATCAGCTCGGTCGCGCTTGCCAACTTGGGTGATTCCTGCGCTATTATTTTTGTATCGCGATAATTTACATATCGCGCTATGTACACTTCACGGACCGTAACTTCAGGGGGTAGAACCCCGGGCAGGTAATGTAAAAGTTAAGGGGGCGCATCGCAAAGGGACGATGATAAATGGTTCTCCTGATCACTATCGTGAGCGAGCTTCGAATAGAGGCCCTTCTAGATGAAGGTGAGAAGAGGGGTGAGACTATCCTTGGAGGGTCGTAAAATCAGTGATATTTAGCAAGTTCATTATTAGAACGAGGAGTAGTAAGTGTGTGTGTACGTCTGTGTGATTTGGAGTGGTGATTTCTTTATGAGACGTGACAAAACAGCAGAAGGAAAGGTGGTTTAGGTAGTGGAAGCTATATAGACTGAATGGAAATTGGAAAAAGGAAATTTGCGTATCCAATTTACATCTGTTGAAAGTGTTTCGGAAATATTTCACTCTGTAATTGCATTTAGATTGTTTATAATTGCAATATTTTTAATAAAATAGAATTATTTTGTAAATCAATTTATATTGTAGATTTTTTTTAAACGTGGTACTTTGAAACAAAAAATGTGTTAAAGATCATTTATTTTTAAAGACCATCTGTTTTTTTCAAATTATAATTTTAATATATGTTCCTCGACTCCAGTGCACGTCTATTCCCATTGGAATTTTGAAGATTTTTGTAATATTTTTTTTACCACCTGATTTTTGAGCAATTATTGAAGTTCTTTGTTTTCAGAACATGGTGAAAATGTTATCAGATATAAAATATTGTAATAATCAAATAATTTAATGAAATAATACTGAAAAATCGAGCATTGCAATATAAATTTCTGAATGTACTGATATTTTCTAAATAATCAGGGGACAAACAAATATTTTTTCGAAAAATTTAAAATTTCACATGAGAATTTGAAGTTTAATCAACTGAAAACCAGTTAAAATGCATTTTCCTGCATTTATAATCATATTAAGCATGTTTGAACTCCTTTAAAAACATTTAAAATTTTCCCACAAAAAGTTTTTTTTTCGCCAAAAAATATTTCCGTAAAAACCCTGCATATTTTGAAAACTATAATTGGAAAGCAACTGGACGCGTGTAAAATGCATTTTAAAACACTTCTTTTCATCCAAATGTTGAAACCAAGACTCGTAATTTCCATTTTTATACTTCAAAAAATATTTGCAACGGCCTAAAGCTTTTTAAAAAAAATCTAGAGCAAAACAAAGTCTTTTAAAAAAACATCAAAAGTTTTAATGAAATTTAAGTGAGTTTATTTGCAATCGATTTAAATATTAAGTTTTTAGAACAGTTTGGCTCTTCCTACCAATTTTGAATTCATGAAAATAAGTTGATTTTTTTTAAATTCATTCTAATAGTTACGAATAAAACAATTATTTTAAAAATATCTAATTAATCTATATTTATTTAGAAATAATCTAGATAATAAAAAATATCACAGTTCCGTTTAGAAACAACTGACTTTTCCTGTCCTTCTGAAGTGACATCAGAACTACTCAAAAAAGAAATGAGAAAAAGTTAAGCTTTTTCACACTCATATTGTGAACATACAAAAATTTCTATTTTGCTAGTAGTATGAAGTATAAAGTATGAGCCAATTATTCATGTTATTTTTTTTAAATCTTGTTTACTGTTTTTTAAGTTGTTTAAATTCTTTTTTTTAGATTAGTTAAAGTGATGAAATTTTTCCCGGCCATTTTTTGGTGTCTTTTGTCAAGCAATAATAGTTAATAATAGTGTTGAAAGTGATATTGATAGAGCAAACAATAAACCTTTTTCTATTTTTTTAAATTTGCACTCATATTTACCAGAAACAAATTATTTCAAGAATAATGCTTACTTGCTTTAGTCCTCTAAATTTAAATCTTTTTTCAAACGGGATTAAGTAGTTTTAGCAATTTGTTTTATTTTTGTTGCCTTGAATTAAAAAGTGGTAACTTGTGGACATCCAAATATAACCCAAATTGTAAACTGTTAAATTTAAAACGAAATTATTTTATTTTCTCACCCTTTAATTTTTAGTAACTTTTTCTTTTGTTGTTTTGAGATATGCTGTTCTAATGTTCTGAATATTTATATGAACTTACCGTTATTCATTTGTATTATTTTTTTATAGATTGATTTTTTTATATTTATATTTATATATAATTAATTGCAATTTGTGTGTGATAAAAAAATCCTTGTCAATTCTCCTATTTATTGTTTCTTTTGTGTATCTTACTGTAAAATGATATCATTAGCTTGAAACAATTTGCGTTTAGTCGTAGTCCAGGGCATAAAAACAAATATACAGGGCATAACAACAATCATACACTGATTTTATTTAAAATTATGGAAAAGCCAAATAATTATAAACAACTTAATTTTTGCAATTCCGTCGTGAAACTTTTCAGCACCCATTTCAGTGCTGAAAAGTAGAACTTTTCAGCATTTATTTTGAAAAGTGTTGCTATTCGATTCTGTTATTTTTGGTACAGATAAGTAGGCTATTTCGTCGTTCAAGAATGACAGGAAAAGTAAGTAGTTTCACAACGGAATTGCAAAAAGTAACACTTTTCAACATTTTTTTTTATTTAAACGATTTATTAACAAAATACATGAAAATTTTACTTAAAATTTCACTCAATGGGTGTTTTTCGGAATTGCAAAAAATGTTGTATGGAACTCGTTGCAAAACTTGATTTTTTCAGCACTCTTCGTATTTAATCAACTCGGTGAACCTCGTTGGATAAATGTACGACTCGTGCTGAATAAATCCTCTTTTTGCAACTTGTTGCATAAACTACTATTTTCAAAGCATTTACAAGGTCGCATATAATAACTTACACGAAAATCTCAAATCATTTTGAAAATTTAGGAATTCTTCCATCAAAATCCATTGGGAAAATCCTAAATTTGTTGAAGTCCCTTTCAGTCTTTTTAGAAGAAAAATAGAGAAATTAATAAAAATATCAATCATAAATTCAATAAAATATATTCAATGATTATTTTTTATTATTCTTCTGAAATCATTCCTTTTATTCAAAATTTAGATTTGTTGGAGATTGAAAATTATATTATTACTTAAATTCTTATTTATAGTACATGTAATTCCCCTTGATAACGATCTAAAAAATTAGTTTTGATATGGACAAAAAGCCTCATTTTTTACACTTTTTGGCAATTTGATTTGAAAGAATTATAGGTTTATTCGTGGGATCCTCTATAGTCCAAATGATGATGTCATCCTTTGGCTCTAGCATCTTCCGTGACTCGCACCGATTCTCTAAATCTTCGATCTGATTCGTCGAGTGCGTCGTTGTGACGCTCCAAATCGAATGAGGGATCAGTCGGCCTCAAGGGCCTTCTCGGCGATCCATCAAAGCGGACTGCTGATCATGTTGATTGGGTGACCCTGGGGCCCAACAACGCACAATCCGTCCATCACGTGGACCAAGCCAGGCTTCGGGGTTATGACCACTTGAGTATCGCACACATAAATATTCATAAGCCCAGGTTGACCGATAACATCACACCGGTTGTGTTGTTCCCAACCTCTCTGCTGCTGCTGCTGAAAAAAGGCCTCCGCACCCATTTATCATGCCCGTTATCAACAACAAACCGCGGCCAGAAGGCAAAAAATATATGTTTTAAAAGATATCATAAAACACCATAACAAAAAAAAAAACACTTCTTCTCACAAGCAAACTAAACTAGTAAACAACAGCTACGATCACAAACTCATATGAGGGGGTTACATAAATCGAGTTCCCTCCGAAATTCAAGTCGCAAAGGGGTCCAAAAAAGATCAAAACCTCGCGCCAAATTGTGTGTGTGTCGCAGCGAGCTCGTCTTCACTTTCGCTTTTTCGCAGAGTTTTTGGCCCCCCTCACTAATCTCCGGCATCTACGGGCCGGAACCTGGGCCAAGAAGCCGCCGCAGCACGGTTTCTCACACGTAAGAAGAGACCACAAAAAAAACTAATTCGAACTGATTCAAAACGAACGATGATGATCAACATGTGAGAAAATCGCGGGTCATTTTGGACCCCTTTGCAAGACTTGAGCTTGGTCGAGGAGGTAGCAGATCTAATCGTCGTCGTCGTGTGTGTGAGCATGTGGTCATCTTCTTTCTTTTGGGGGCCTTTTAAGGTCCCATATCATTAGCCTGGGACTGAGCAGTGAATGAACGACGGCAATCGGTCTGCGGTCATCGGTTGTGAATGGGTCGGGAGGTTTCAGGGGTCTTTCAGTGGACAAATTGAGAGCTATAAAGCTGGTGGATGATCGCTTGTGTTGTGGTTTAACATAAAGCATTTTGTTTTTAAAATTATTGAGATTTGTGCAGTTTTTTTCATTTCATCATGAAAAAAGTCAGAATTAAAAAATATATTGAATTCAATACTCTTGAAATCTTTTTGTGTTGAACCAAGACATTATGCTCCCCAAAAAACTGAAAATATGAAAATATCATTTGCTCGTAGATGATCTTATGAGAGTTTCGGGGATATGTCGTATTTTTTAGAAGGTGTAAAAAAGGAAAAAAAAATATTTTTAAGATTTATGAATCTTAACAGATTTCTCAATCCAAAACTACGAAGCTAATTTTAACCCTGGTTTCTCCTGTCAACATTCAACACAACAACAAACAAAAATCACCAATTATCAGACCATTCTTCGAATTCAGCTTCAATGGAAAAAGAAAAAAAAAGCTTTCGGTATGTTAAATTAAAGCAATTATTTGCTTTGAAGTGTCCAAGAAGAGACAAAAAAAGCGGACCAACCCTCTAAAGAGAACCTTGCTAAGATTGTGGCCATCTTCTCTGACCAGAAAAGCAGAAGCTGGTGGAACCTCATTCAAATGGTAATTTTACACATTCCGTGCGCGAACAGCCACAACCTACAACGACGGACAACTGTTAACATTGCGCGTGTTGACAAGCTTGTTAAATTGTTATTGAAATTAACCGTGGCGAGCACACGTTCACAGCAAAAACTGTGAATTTTTTATATGTTAATTAAGAATCATTTTCTGTCTGATTTTACTTTACATTTGACTGAAAATATTCGTTTAACCAACAATTTGCTAAAACAGATAGAAATGAAATTTGAGATTCAAGAAAATAAAGCAAAATAATGTAATTTTTAATAGTTTTTTCAAACTGTGCACCAAAACAGACCCACCACATATGCCCCATTCGAGAGAAGGTGGTACACATGCACGAAACAAGTCATAAATTAATCATAACATCGTAGTTTTGACCACATCAAGGCGAAGAGGTGGCGGATCGTCGAGGTCAGAAATTGTTTGACTGAGGGAACAAAAACGCGTACTTAGTTCGCAATTTCTCCCTAAGAGTTACCGGCTTGACTCTGGCTAGGTGAAAAGAAAATTTAAAATCGAAAATAGTTGCTAATTGCTGTTGCTTGTAAAGAAAGTGTTGTTGTTTTTTTTCGCTGTACGTTGGAGCTTCTTTTTTTTCGAACATATTAGGGGGTTTATGTAAGAAGAGATCCATGCCAAAAAGCGAATGATTTTTTTCAATGCTATTAAGTTCCAATTTTATTATTATTAAATTGAATTGAATATAAAGAAATTCAAGAATTCAAATTTAGAATCAATTACAGCTTTAAAACACTCATATGAAACTTGCTTAACAATTTTTTAGAAGTATTTTGTATTTTGTACACAGAAACACATTTATCTTGAAAATGGAAATCACGTAGAAAATTTCCTTAACGTTATGAGAGAAATGGATTTGATTTCATCATGGTTCACAATTTCTGTTTATTATGTATAAAGATACTATTTTTTCATCCATTCATTCATAATAATTATTCATTTACAAACAATTTGTCAGGTAGGTTATACAAAAAATATTTCTAAGAAATCACAAAATATGTTTTACCATTTAAAGCACAAAAATCGAATTTATTGGGATTGGGTGTTTCTATTTTTGGCTGAAACGACATAAAAAAAAAATCAAAATATTTTAACTTTTTGTATTAAAAACAAAATCTCGCAGAAATGAAAGAAAATATAATTAAATGTAAAAATGATATTCATGTCAAAACTGCCTTTTTAAAATTTATAAAAAAATAAATTTCAAATAAATAATCTCTCTAATCTTTTTCAAGAAGTTCTCATGTTTTATAAAATGGAAAAAAACCTTTAAAAAATGAAAATTGTTAATTAGTTGCTAGTTTTCTAAGGAACTACTTATACCAATAGAAAAAAAATGCAATAACATTTAAAAATAAATTTAAAAAATTTCTATCAATTATTCACAGATTTGATCATGGTTAAAATAATGCAAAACCCCATAGATTTTTTTAAATATCTATCTGTTTTCAAAGAACTTGCTTCAAAAGAATTCAAAAAGTAGAGAAATTAGTTTTGAAAATTGAATTTGTTTTCAAAGAAATAGGCATGAATGCGAAAACTTATATTTTTTTAAAACAATTGATTTTGTGAAACTGGCTAATATTTGAAAGAATATAAAACTGATAAACACATTTTTATCAGAACCAATCTGGCAATGTTAAACAGAATACAAGATTTCCCAGATATGAATAAAATCATCTTTTAAGTAGTCCAGAAAACTGGTCATGTTTTAAAGTATGTAAAATATATAGAAACTGGTATTTTGGAAAACCAATTCATTTTCAAAGGATTGGTCATGTTGAAAAAAAATTCAGTTAGTCTCAGAAATAATTAAAATTATCTTTTAAATCTCGCTTTGGTACTTTTTCATAATTAATTCATAACCTTTTGGTTGTTTTTTTTGGAAAGCCAATTCATTTTTAAAGAATGCCAAAACTACACATTTTTATATTTTTGAGAAACCAATATATTAAAAAAACGGGTCATTTTGAAAATAATGCAATAACTCTCAGAAATGAATAAAATTAAGTTTTAAATAGTCAAAAGAACTAGTCATGTTTGAAACAAATACAAAAACTCACACAATTTTTTTTTTTTCATTTTTTAACTGACTTATTCTTTACAATTCTTTTTCTATATTTTTCCCATTCGGCGAAACGATTTTCGACGAAATATCCATTCGGTGAAACGACTTTAGGCGAAATGTCCTGCACACCAAAAATTCTAATTCCGTTAGGACTAGATTTTTTTTAACCATTTTCTTACAATGTATTTTTCAAGTTATTGTCCATGTTGATGAATTTAGATGTTGCGCTTTTTAAGAGTTTACTAGCTTACTAAAGTTTATTTTTGTTTAAATTTACTAGAAAACAATACAGACGATTTCAAAGCTCAATACTTCATGTGAATTCTGTGGCCAAGGATTTTTAAATTTGTTTTTTAAACACATTTTTGGAATGAAGCTCTCAAATATTTGGCATAAACAACATTAACTTTGAAAAATATTTGAAATGGCCTAATAAAGCTGGGAGGAATTGAAAACAACTGGAAATATTGTTTTATCGATATTTATTAGATTGATATCGTTTATTTTTGACTCATAGTTCTATGTTATTTAAAAAAGAGGAGAAAGTTTAACACGGAAGCTAAAAAATCATAAATTTTTTCATAAGTAAAGTGTTTTTTAAATCGTTTAATTTACACTTAAAAGCCTAACTTTTCAACACATAGCATAAACCTAGAAATTTTGTGATTGGCGCGTTAATTTTGCTCTAGAATTATTTAAAATCGGCTGATATCTAAAAATCTGACAAAAGCTGTCGAAACATAGGAAAAAGCATAGTTCATCTTTATTTCGGTTGTCAGGCCTTTAAAAATCTGAAATTCTCAGATTTTCTTTCAATCTGTCAACCATGCATTTGAGTGATGAAAATTTAACATTTCAGTACAAAAATCGAAAAGTAATACGAATGATTTGAGCCACACGGAACCACTATAGCGAGAAATCAAACGGTCCACAGAAAAATCCTATTCCAAAGTGTTTTTTGGAATTACGAAAGACGTTGTAAGTCACTGGAACGATATCCACTAGGCCATCAACATTTTGCAACAAGCATAAAAAATTATTTCTTTGTCCAGAAATTGTAATTAACAATAACGTAAAACTAGTTTGATTCGCTATTTGCCATGGAATCGCCTTTACACTGAACACACAAAAAAACGTCCACCAATTGCTTCACCACCGCATTTTCACGCAGTACTTGCAGATTCCATCAAAGAAACAAACAAAAAAAAACCCTTTCCGAAAACGTCCACCTCAGCAGCGCCGACGAAGACGAGCGCAAAATCTGCACCTGGGACCAACCTACCAGCTCCAAGAAATTGATCCCTCGGAAATTGGGGCCCCCAAAACAAACAACCCATCGCGTCCATGGCAACATCATCGGTGGGGCAAAACAACAACGGCGATGACAAACAACTTTGTTTTGGGCGCGGAAGAAAGGGGGAGAAGAGATGGGCGAAATAATGTTAAGTCAGTTCAGTTCAAGTCAAAAGGTACAGCGAAGCGCGAAACCAAAAAAAAAAAAATGCTTCGGTGGATTTGGGCTGGAGCTGGAGAAAACTGTAAATACACAAAGTTTAAATAAACTTAAAATGACAACAGAAACATGATCGACAAAAAGAGGGAGGAGGAGGAGGGAAAAAGGCTTTCCAAGTCGACGCGACCGAAAAAAGCATCAGAACATGAAAGAAATATGTTCGTGCCTGCATTTATGCTCTTTGGATGTAATGCGATTATGGAACATAAATTTATTTTTGCATAAATTGACTCCACGGGACGAGACCTCGGCGTGCCAATAAAAGAGGGACAGCACAGCCAAAGTTGGCGAAAAAGTGTCGATTTTTTGCGCCGTTGCACGATTACGTGCCGGTGGAGAGTTGGTGTGCTGGGTATCCGATGACATTGTCAAACACCACGCCGGAGATGCTCACGGTGTCGAAAGTGTCGCCAGCTGGGGCCTTGGGTCGCGCCTCCCGGATAATGTACGAGTTTGACACGGAAAGTGGCTGTTGTGTTTCAGGCAGAGACTTGCACGGGAAGAGGTGACGAACCCTTCAAGGAAGGGCATTCCACAAAGTGTAACTTTCCCACCACCCCGAAGAGCTGCAGGACGACCCATTAGACCCGCCGAAGAAAGTGAGTCCCACGCGGAGGAGGTGGCTAATTGACGATTCCGGGACTTACGAAATTTCACCCTAAAAGGTCGCACGCCTCCCCGCAACGATAAACACAGACATCCCTTTGGACTGCGAGTCCTAAAGTCTAAAATTATTTAATTTCCGATCCGGGCCAAGATTCCTCGCCTCACCCCGCTGATGAGCGCTATTATAAATCTCGCTATTAATAAGATAAACGAATTATAAATAATTATAGAGACTGGCACCGAGGGCTGTGAAGAGCTTTAATTCGCCTTCGTCATCATCATCGGCCGCGCCAGCAACATCAACATCGCCACAGTAGCTACGTGGTCATCGAGAGCTACCAGTGTTCCACATCTTTTGTACCGGAGGGGGGGAGACCTTGCAAAGAAAGCACCACTCTCGATAGAGGTGCTACTGTACAAATTGAGGGTTCACTGCCGGGGTGGACCCATTTTTGGGATCGACCTCGTGAGGGAGGAGCGCGAGGATTACGACACGAGAGAGGGGGGACAGTGTGTTTTGGAGAAATTAAATTTAGCGAAATTACCGCATACAATTCAGGGATAGGGTGAAGTCGTGAGTGAAATGTTTTTAGTTTTGGGTGACGCGGTGATGATGACCAAATCGGGTGGGCTAATTTTTCGGGTAAACTGCAGCGTCTGAGACGTACGTTGGTCAAAGTCCCTCGTCTAAATACAGTCTGCAATCTCAAAATTCACAAAAAAAAAATCAATTTTAAATCTTATGTGGAATCTTCAAAAAGATTTACAAAAGGGTACGTTTACATTTTTTTTTCGAAAATTCATTTCGGTGAATTGATTTTTTTTACGTGCTTTGCCAAAATTTTAAATAAATGATTTTTTTCTGAAGTCACTTTTAGACGTGTTTTTTTTTAAACTAATATACATTTCTTTTTACGTAAAAATAATGATGTAATTTTTTTGTTACGCTCCAAACTATGTTTTGACACAATTTTATTGCGATTTAATGTTAATGTGTCTAGCTAATAACGAAAAGTGAAATACACTCAAAAATCGAAATACTTTAAAATTATGAAAAACAACAAATAAGCATAAGATGTAGAATAGATCAAGTACAATGGATTTAAAACATAAACTAAACAATAAAAATGCCTTAAAAAGAATGACAAAAAAAAAACATATAACAAGTTAACTAAGGGTTTTCCTTGGGTTTTCCTAGAACAAAAGTTGCTCAAAAATTACCTCTTAAAATCGTAAAAAATAATAAACAATAAAACAAATATGATTGGTAGAGAAATAAACAAATTGATGTTCTATTATTAAATATTCCATCGCTTATTTTAAAGTTTGTATCCATTATTTTTTGATTTTTAGCTCATTACTGTTTTTTCAAACTCTCGTTATAAATACATAATACATTCTTTACTTTTTTTTATATTTTTCAGTTACATGTTTAATTTTGTGTTTGTTTTTAAATATTTGGCATACAGTACACTCACTAACTTTTTAAAGCTTTTTTAAAAGTTTGATACCTGTGTGTATAGATTAACTTATGTATTTAAAAAAGTAGTAGTTAGTAAGACATTTTTCAATTCTCGAGTAGATTATCAAATCTTTGCATTTTTTTGGCAGCCACTTTCTGAAAAAACTCTATAATAAAGAATAAAAACAAAAAAAAAACTTTGCTTTTGTGCTATCTTGTGACCAGTGATGGAAGAATCTTCATCAAAAGAAAATCTTTTGACGCTCATCAAGAAAAAAAAAAATCGGCGGGGAACATGGTTCTCCTCTCTTGCGCAAGAAAGATCGGTAAAAAGAAACTCAAAAAATCATCATCCGAGTATATTGTAACGTCACACTCGGAATATGACCAGTCACGTATCATAGATGAACAATGTTTGTAAACAAAACGAAATAAATAAACTAAAGTGCTAATAATGAGATTCAGAAAAAATCTTCAACTAATTGCGTGTTTCGCCTGTTCATTCTTTCGAGGGTGAAAAAAGTTCACAAGCGAAAAAGACTTTTTTTTTGCGATTATCCATCCCTGCTTGTGACACGTAAAAACAATAAAAAAAATATTAAGTAAAACATTGGTTCTTTGGATCTTTTTTGAACTTCAGATCAAGATTGAGAGTTTGTTACTTGTTTTTCATTCATAGTAGCGTAGTTATAGCAGATTATATTTAAAATGTCAGATTTTAGCAATGGGTAAGCATTGTAAGGACTGCTGAAAATTAAAATACCACATTTCAAAACTACATCATTTATAGAGATTTTAAGGAATGAGCGTTAAATATCGTCACCAAATAGACGCAACATGTGAGTGATGTTATAATTTTAGAACCATTTTCCAACCATTCGATTGCGAATAATAACGATTGGTTTGCTCATATATGCATATAAAATTAAACAGATTACGTCAAAGTTCAAAATATGATATATTTACTTCCAAAATTGTAAAATTTTAAACGTTTGTGCTTTTGCCTTGTGCCTTAATTCTTGTTGAAGCATGTGATAATTGTTTTAGAAAAAACCTTTTGTTATCTTACCGAAGTTACAAAGTCGATCTAAAATCGCTTTTGAATAATTTAGTTAAATTTTGTTATGACTGGGAGCCGACGTTATAAGAACAAACTGAATAAAAAAATGATTTCATGAATATGTTTCATTGCAATCAAAACTTTGATCTGAAAATTTGTGTTTATCAGAATAAAACCATTTCTATATTTCATAAGTGTAAAGCAACGATACTAAGTTATATGACAACTGACAATATTACTTCAGAAAAGGTGAAAAAATCCACAGGTGGGATTTGAATTGCCAAAATCTGATTAAACATTGTCCAAAGCAATTCATAGTTCAAGCGAAGTTATTTGAAAATGTAGATATAAAACATATGCATTTAAAATGTAACGATTTTTATTTCATTTTTGTGCACAATTTTTTATTTGAAAATAATAATAAACATAAAAACCTGTGAATAAAAAAATTTGGCTATGAATATTTAGGTGGCCTGTCATAAACTAAAATCATTTAACTATTGGTTTTCTAAATTCAATAATATTACAATATCCTTTTTATCATTTCTAGAGGAGAATGAATCTAAATTATTCGTTTCAAAATAGTTCAGTAAATTCATTCGAAATATTCTCATTACATACTCACATAAACGTTATTCTAAATAATGATATTTAAAAGAGTGGATAATTTTTAGAAATTTCAAGATAATTGATAAAGTTGGAGTCAAGTCGAACTTGAAATTCAGGGATTTTCTGAAGTTCGAGTTTGGCTATTACAAATGTTATTTAAAGTTTTTGTTCATAATCGATTGTAAAAGTATTTTTCAATGAAAACGAGGCTTGAAAAAATATTTTTTTGCGAAAAAAAGCATTGGACTTATTTTAGAATAGGACATGTGCAGCTTTAAACTAGCTAATTTGTGTTTGAATTTGCTGAGAATTTTATTTTCCCAGATAATTTTCTTTGTCAACCCCTTGAAACAACTCTGTTTACACCTAATATGAAACATATTTTTAGTTAATTTGCTTACAGTAAGGGTGGTCCATAAATTAGACTCGATTTTTAAGAAACTCCCTCCATTTCACGAAATAATCTTTTCACAAAAAAAGGAAAATTTCTGTTTTCACAAACTTGTTTAAATTTTACTAACCAAAACTGAAATTTACCAACTAACTTCAACTAAGACGGTTCACTCCATTCAAAACTTTACCCTACAAATCACCACGTCATTTTCGGGAAACCCCTCAAGGGCAGCAATCCTACCGGGCACGCGTGCCCTCGCCCTCCATGCGCGCACGCGCGCTAGCTCCGCGCGAATTTGTTGAGTCAAATTAGGCAAGTCGTGATCGCGCGCAGTCTCGTGCCAACAATGATCGGCGTAGCAGCAAAAAGTGTACAATTTAATGAAATCTGCACTTTTTTAGCCCCACGCTAGTAAAATCAATTTGAATTATTTTAATACGGTGCGTCGCGAGGGTTTTTTGTTCTTCTTGATAACGGGAGTTGGAACCTTGGAGAAATTTGCATTCCAGCTAATTCGTGCCCCATCTGGGTGAAAACAAAGTCGTGAGGTAATTAAGCGAGGAAACATCGGAAGATGCAAAACCCTTAATAGGGCGCGAAATCCTCAGCTGGGTGAAAGCTCGCGCGCGTTAGTTATGATAATTTTAATCAATCCTTGGAGTAATAAAACATTTCTCACCTGACGAGGGAGTCTCGAGCCCTTTTTTTCCCACATGGAGCTCCCCAAGGTTGGGAATTGTTGCGGCGGTACCATTTCTAGAAGCATTTTGCTGTTCTGCGCCGCAACCGAATCATCAATCAAGATCGCAATTAGTGGGTGTTTGCAGCGCGCTGGTTGGCGCAGCACTGTGAAAATTGGAGTTGAAGGAGGGGCTAGGTATTGATGGGAATTCCGATGGGTTTTTTGTTACAGTGCATTTCGCAAGGGTCCACAGCCGGCAATAGCCAAAGGGAAGCGACCCTTGATTGGCGTTGCCGCCGACACAGAGTTCGATCGATCTGCTGCTGGTTGGTTGTGGTGGCGCTCAATTCAGTTGCGGTTTCGAAGGCCACCCTCTTTGTTAGTGGTGGGACTACACCCATTCTAGGGCGGCCAAATCCTCTGAAAAATCTTACAGAAGATTTGAAAACGGATGTCAGAAGACGACTATCGGACTTTCAATTTCAGTATCAACAAATTTGTAGTAGATCTATTCTCAGCTTTTCTTTGAAAATCGTTCCAAGTTTTATATTTTGTATTATTTTTGACGTAACAAATCTCACAAAGAAAGCCTCCACTTTGATTGACTGCGGCGTAAATATTTGTTATAAAATTACCTCACCACTGCCTGACCAAATCGACCCCAGCCACTAATGTCTCGCTGCCCCCTCATCAAAGTCACGGTACAAGAAGCCTGGCTCGGCTTCGGGGGAAGGAATTTTACGGCAATCTGAACCTCCATCAAATCTTTCATCTCGGGGATCTCTGCAGCAGCAGCAGCAGCTGGAGAAATTAAACCCCAGAGTTCGGATTTATGTGGGGTCAAACGGCCACGGCTGCGAAATTGCCTCGATTGATGGCAAAGGAGTCAAGCAAACAGCCAACCAACCGTCCAGTAAGCTAATAATTATTTAATTTACTTTCGCGAGGTGAAGGAAATTAATAATTATAGCCCTTTTTAACGGCGCGGGAATCCTTCGCATGGATTCAGGTTGTACGAAACTTCCAGAATAATCAATACCACGTATTAAATGTTTTTGAGTGATTTCAGTCCTCAAAAGTGAGTTTCAGGAAGTTTGGGGACAAAAATCGTGCTTTGAAAGTTTAGTTTCCTTTCCGATTAATCGACGAAATATTACCACCCTCTACCATCTCAGACTCATAGAGCAAGCAAAAAAAGAAGTCGGCAGAAGTCGTGGCTCAACCGGCGGTTAAACATGTAGATGATACTTATGAAATAAGACAAAAAGTCACGAGATACAGGTTCTCCAGGTTGGGGCAAAAAGAAAAAACGACACTGAAGTTTCTTCGCGAGTAGTGTTCAGCCCCCGATATCGTCATCAAACATGAGCGCGACATGGCGAAATACAAGACAACTTCTAATAGCCTGGCCACTGCTGGGGCTCCGGGAGGAGGTGCCGTTGCTGATGATGATGGGATTCATCACGCCAGGCTGCCGCCACTTGGGACCATGAACGGGTACGGTTCAGCACTTTCTTCGACCCGACTCCCCCAGCAAGTCGTGATGGTCGCCTACTTGTCCTAACCGCTAAGGTAGCTTTCGCGAAGTAATTAATCACAATTATACAATCAATTGGAGTTGACTTGGGAGTTGGTAATTAACGGCGCACGTTGATGGAGCAGTCGATTTGCATGAGCTCGTCAAAGTTCAGCGCGCCCAAATTTAGCGATTAATGTTCGCGAGTCCTCGCACAGATTGACACTTCAGATACTGCCGCAGCAGAAACAACAAGGACTCGAACCGGTTGCCCCCCCCGAGTTCTGTCAACGGCTCTATCAAAGCGATCGTGATTCCAAGTAGTTTGCACACGGGTGCGATTGGGAGACCTTATTGAAATTGGGATCTACTTTATTGATGTTCGCGGTTTTCAGCGACAGCGGTGTCTCGCGACAGTTTGGTAGCTTCTGATGGGTGGCTTCCAGACTAAACGATTTAATCAATTTGAAAATTATTCAGCGGTGGCCATCGTGCATATTGGTAGGGGGTTTTACACAAAAAGCAGTGGCAATTTGATACGGTCATGCAAATTTGGTGCCAGTTTAGAGATTTTAGCATGGTTGGTAACATGATAAGAGATAACTTTTTCTTTTTGATTGCATTAACACATCTCCCGAAAAACTGCTCTTAGGCAAAATAATAGTAATATACACAGCAAAAAATCCGATGGTAAAATCGCATGCAAAAGCATGCACATCACCTTAGTGAGCAAAAGCATGTAATATTGTATGAGAAAACGTGTACACAAAAAGCATGTACATAGAAAAATAAATAAATTTTGCACACCCAAAAAATAACATCAATCTGGTGAGAGTCATATCCAGATCACCAAGTCCGCGCCCCAACCGTCTCGGCTATTTCACCGTCTTGTAAATGCTTCTTTCAACGCCGATGTACCAGTAGGTTTCCCGTACGTCGTATACTGAATTAACTGTATACGATGTATGAGGAACGTACAGCTACATCGGTGTTGATCCAACTAAATTCACAGCGGCGAGATAGCCGAGATGGTTGGGGCGCGGACTTGGTAATCTGGATATGACTCTCACCAGATTGATGTTATTTTTGGGGTGTGCAAAATTTATTTATTTTTCTTTTGTACATGCTTTTTATGTACACGTTTTCTCATACAATATTACATGCTTTTGCTCACAAAGGTGATGTGCATGCTTTTGCATGCGATTTTACACAGATTTTTTTTACTGTGTAGTATTCATCAGAATCGCTCAAAAAATCACCAAACTTACTTAACATTCCAAGGAAACTGCATGCAACACATGGCCTCAAGCCAAACTAAAAAGTTTATAAGAATGCCTCGTAAGCGGTAGATCGGGGTTCAAATCCCGGCTCGGACCAACACAACTGGTGATATTTTCCCTTCTGGAATCGATTGCTGAGTAAAGGGAAGGTAGTGTATCGTCACAAACTAGACCTTATCACGACACCTTAGGGAGGAATGTTAGCATTAACCTTACCATGTTCACATTAAGTTGAGAATGAAATTGCCACTGAATCCGCTATGTAAATGCCGGCACCGATACTCCCTATGGGTGTTCCCCTCAGGAACAGGGAAAGATTTACTTACTTACAAGATATGAAATCATATTTTTTTGCCAATTGTTATCTGACTTGAGAATCAATGTATTTTTTTATAACTCTACTCCTTAACAAATATATTTTGAGATCAGTTGATGAACAGGTATGAAACGGAGGTGACATTGATAGGATTCAGGTTATTTTTAAAATATTATTAAACTTGTAATGCTTTTCTCATAATTTATATTAAAAAAAAACTACTGGGCTGGATCACACAATGTTCATGTATACGTTGTAAATAGTGCTTTAAAAAATATTTTCGTTGAAAATTCTTATTTTAAAAACTGGGGTTGCTTTGATTGTCACTATATTTGTTACAAATTTCAGCGTAAAAGTAAGCACATTCAAGAAACTACGTCAAATTGTGTAACTAAGTTTATTAAATCTTAATAAAATTTAAATAAATTTGAGGTCAAGTCAATAAAAAAAACCATGTTTGATCAAAATTACTGGAAACTGATTTTTTTAAAATAAAAGTAGCTGTTTTTGTTGGAACGAACCTTATTTTCGCAAAATTGCATAAACCTAAGCATAATTAAAAAAATCCAAATTTACTTAGAAAATTGTAATTTAGGCACTAATTGAAGCTATTCTTAGTTCTTCTTAGTTCTTAGTAGTACAATTAATCCGATAGGGCATTTGAATGTTTTGATAATTATAGTTAACTAACTTTTTTATACTTTTCAAATTATGCTGAAAACTTCTTCTTGGTGTATTTTTTCACTCCTCCACACAGCTCAGTATGATTCTGTACCATTCTATTTGTGTTAAATTCTCATTTTTTATTATGCAAAAAACGATCTTCAACCTGTCAAGGCCACCCCGGCTTTCAATGTCACCTCGGTTTATAAATTTATAAATTTGTTTAGTGGATACAAATGAACGCCTAGCCTTATCTTGTGTTAAAGGTCACAAAATTGAATTTTCGGCTATATAAAATTTATGTTTTTTTTATTCAAAACTGGTTATTATTTTTCTAAGTTTTTGTCTTTAGGTTCAGATAAAGGTCGAGGCAAAAGTATCATAAAATGCCTTACACATTATAACAGCTTTGCAAAAAATGCAAATTTCTTTGATCTTTTTGATTTTTTTGTTTCCTAAAATTTAACGTCGAAATGCCTGAAGGGCTGAGAATTGCCAATTTTTATTCTGAATTGAAAACAATATATAATCGATTTTTTAAGTTTAATTTCTTGCAAATTTATTGCAAAGTTATTGCTAAAAACTACTTTTTTTGACTGGATTTTTTCGAAATTATTTTGAAAATGTGTGATGATTTGAAATTATTATTTTAAGAGATTGTCATTTTTTCCAATATTCTTCTCAGCAGTAAATAAATGACTAATCTTGTACTATAGCTCAAAAATTGCATTATTAGTTAGACTGTAACACATATTTTTCAAAGTTTTTGACCCCCCCAACCCTTAAAAATCCTTAATTTTAACAAAATTTGGAGTGCATTCAGCTGAAAACGGTTTAAAATGTATTCCGTTGCGTTCGTTTAAACATATTTTCAATTTTAGTAAATTTCCAATGTTCAAAACCACAACAAGTTTTTTTTCGCAAAAAATATTTTTTGTTTAAACTTAGATTTTTTGAAAATTAATTAATGCAAATCAACTGTACTAGTGCATAATTAATTTTCTATCAACTTTTTCATTGAAATGTTAAAATTCTGGCTTGTATTTATTTTCAATATTTTCTTCCATTCCCCCTCCTTTAGACCTCGACCAGAGCCAAAAACCTTGAAAAATGTTTGCTTCGGTCTTTTCTAAAAATGCAAATTTTCATTTTGCTCAAATCAATTGAATTGTGTGAAAAACTTAATTTATTGTTTTGAAGTGTGCAAATGTATTATTGTTTTAAAGTATACAAATTATCAATTATAACAACTTTGACAACGACAACAAATCAACCAAAAATCGCTGTTCTCAAAACACCGATTTTTTGTATTTTATTCTAAACATTTCTGTATGTACAAACAAAATGTTTGTAGATTTATATGGACGAACAAATGATGCACAACCGCTTCTTTGGTCATAAAGAATATACTGACAAATTTTCAGGCAAATTATTTTAAAGTATACTTAATTCAAGTCAAGTTTCTCTTCAAGTTTTTGATACAGTTTCTTTTGAATTTCACTTTTTTACTCATTATTTTTGGTTAAATTACCTCAATATTCAACCAACTAAATTTTAACCTTCTTAAATTTCGTTGGAATTGTGGCTGATTGTTGTAAATTTGGATACAGTTGTCATTCGAATATAATTTTGTTTACTATCTAAGAAGTCTTCCATCGAGTCGTTAAATTTGGTGATCTGGAAACTCTTTGATAAGATATTCCAGACTTAAAAACTTTAAATGTATGAAAAGGTTCAACTACCTATAGGTAATTTAGGTTATACATATATTTTATTTAATTTTTCACTCTCAGGGTACGTTAATGAACACCAAGTGACGTTCTGTCCCCAACCGTGGGTCACCAATTGTCCCCACAAACCATTCCGGGAGAGACCTCGATAACCCCATACGTCATCGCGTATTATCGTGTGCCCATCGCGCCTTTGGCCACCGTTCCTCCGAATCTGGCCACCCGTATAAACAACGGTCCATACCGTTCCTCCAGGGCACGGCGATAATTTTTGCATTTCGGGCCTTTATTACGACTTTTTAATGAGCATCTTATTTCATCTCATCGCGCCGCCGCCGCCAGAAACGCTTTTTTTCTGTTTTTTTCCCGCGTGAACCGAAAAAACCACAACTCAAAGGGATTCCGAAGTTTATGATTTTATCGTTAATTTTTCGGCTTCTTTTTTGAGTGATGGGGGGGTTACTTTAAGTACAAGTATAAATAATTGTGCATGATAAAAGCACAACATTGGGCAATTATTCGCTCCGTTTAATCAGTTTGGATAGGGAAATGTTTGGGGTACATTTGTGTGGTCTTCTTAGATTAAGCTAGGAAGAATGCAGAGGTCTTCAAACAAAGTACAGTTTAGACTTGATCATTCAACATTTCAAATTGCTGATGATTTTCGGAGAGTTAAATTGTGAAGTAATTATTTCTGATTTTGGGTTGCTGAGCCCGAAAACCAACACATTGATTCTTTAAAATAATTTCAAATGTTAAATCCAAGTTGCGCTTGAGGACCACTGGACTCCAAACAAACAAAAATCTCGTAGTATAATTTCTTTAACTGCTAGTTTTACGTTCATACAATTAGTCGTTTTTTATCGGCGTTTCTCCCTCTCCACGCGCCGTGCCCCGTTTGTAATGGCCCATTTGAGATTAACACCGGTAATACGGAATTAAGCCCGGCCAGCAGTAGCGCGCGGCGCACTCCTTTGGAGGTCCGATTGATGAATTCCAAATTAAATTCAAATTTATCGCGATCTGCGTGTACCTACAAAACCGCGCGATTGCTAATTTTAACCCCCCACCGAAGCCAAACCGATGATGACGACGGTTTTGGAGGTCGAGGGGTGCTCCAATCGTTCGTCGGACCAAAGCCAAGGCATCTTGTAATTGCAAGCGTCGAACTTGAAATTAGCCGGAATTAAAAGGCAGCATCGGCAGCAGACACCCAGAAATTAAAGCTCGACAAACAAACAGAAGCTTTCGGGGTGGGGTTGGTTGGGGCAGGGGTCGGCTGTCGATTCGCGGCCTCCAAATGGTATAAGTTTAAGTTGGACTCGACGGCTCGAGATAGACGGACGACGAAGACGACGACTCTGATTGTAAAGTAATGGTGGGAATTTTTCTCATTTCGATGGCGGTGGCTCGCAGTCGCCAAGCGCCGCGGCCAATGATGTGCGGTGGCGCTGCCAGTCCTAGCAGATCAGGGTCTCATTCGGTTGGACCAGCTGATGCTCTGGAGAGGAAATTTGAGGGGGAGGAAGGGATGGTACATTGTGATGGAAAAAGGTAGAGGCTAATAATTAAATTAAAATCAAATAAAGATAAACGACTACTCTATGGGAAGGAGAGTTATTCATCTTTCGAACCTTGGACGGGGCCAACGTTGAAGGTTTCTTCAGTTACAGCTGGTCTGAAGATGAGTCAGGGCTATGGTGAAATGGGTGGGAAATGTTTCTTGGTGTAACTTAGTAGAATTTACTGCTTTATTTGTCTGATTTGGGCTTCTGATTTTTTATATTTGTATTTTTGTATTTTTGTATTTTTGTATTTTTGTATTTTTGTATTTTTGTATTTTTATATTTTTGTATTTTTGTATTTTTGTATATTTGTATTTTTGTATTTTTGTATTTTTGTATTTTTGAATTTTTGTATTTTTGTATTTTTGTATTTTTGTATTTTTGTATTTTTGTATTTTTGTATTTTTGTATTTTTGTATTTTTGTATTTTTGTATTTTTGTATTTTTGTATTTTTGTATTTTTGTATTTTTGTATTTTTGTATTTTTGTATTTTTGTATTTTTGTATTTTTGTATTTTTGTATTTTTGTATTTTTGTATTTTTGTATTTTTGTATTTTTGTATTTTTGTATTTTTGTATTTTTGTATTTTTGTATTTTTGTATTTTTGTATTTTTGTATTTTTGTATTTTTGTATTTTTGTATTTTTGTATTTTGTATTTTTGTATTTTTGTATTTTTGTATTTTTGTATTTTTGTATTTTTGTATTTTTGTATTTTTGTATTTTTGTATTTTTGTATTTTTGTATTTTGTATTTTTGTATTTTTGTATTTTGTATTTTTGTATTTTTGTATTTTTGTATTTTTGTATTTTTGTATTTTTGTATTTTTGTATTTTTGTATTTTTGTATTTTTGTATTTTTGTATTTTTGTATTTTTGTATTTTTGTATTTTTGTATTTTTGTATTTTGTATTTTTGTATTTTTGTATTTTTGTATTTTTGTATTTTTGTATTTTTGTATTTTTGTATTTTTGTATTTTTGTATTTTTGTATTTTTGTATTTTTGTATTTTTGTATTTTTGTATTTTTGTATTTTTGTATTTTTGTATTTTTGTATTTTTGTATTTTTGTATTTTTGTATTTTTGTATTTTTGTATTTTTGTATTTTTGTATTTTTGTATTTTTGTATTTTTTTGTATTTCTTAGATTTTTGTATTTTTTTGTATTTCTTAGATTTTGGCTTTTTTTTATTTCTTAGATTTTTGTAGTTTTTGTTTGTATTTCTTAGTTGAGGCCCGGAAATAATCACGTAAAATGCTACACTTCAAACTCACCGATATAAATAAGCTGTTTGGTTTCATCTGATAAGGGGTCTGCGCGAATCTGATACTAATTTGCATAGATTTCAGTTTTGGACAACTCGACAAAAAAGCGCGATGATTTATGGTTCAAACGGTGCGAAACCCGTTAATTAATAACCCAACCGACATTAATCATTCGTTGAGGAACTGACCGATTTCACGGCTATTATCCGACACCCTCCGAAGTGACTTCAATAGCTGGAGACGAACCCCCAAAAAACATCATCAACACGAGGAAGAGACCCCAAACTTAATCCGCTTTCAACGAGGTCCAACGGGGTCGGGGCAATTTGTCGAAGGTGATTTTTTTTTCGGTGGATTCCCAAAGACCCTGGACCCACGGTAATGAGAGCCAGAGTTCAGAGTTGCTGGTGAGATTAAGACAGCTTGGGTGAAGAAAAAAAATCTACTCGCTTCTTCATACATATATTCACCGATATAACGAGCAGTTAATTAATGTCAAGTGGGCTTGAAATAATTGGCAGTACCCTCGACGACTCGACTCTCCTGAAGACGACAGCGGACGTTCCAAAACTTCATTATCTCCGCTGGAGAAGCGTTTGCCACTGTGGCTCATCCCAAGTTGCGTGCAGTACTTGAACTACTGTTTTCGGTAGCTCTCGGAGGAGGCTTCCTAGAAATGCAGTGCGATGGGTCATGAAGGCGTCGTTGCTCTTTTTTTCGGAGTCTTCATTCAAATCCAAATCCCAGCGGGGTTCGTCGTCCATCCCTGCCGCGCGAGCGCGAATAAATAGCCGCGCATAATTCATATCTGCCGCGAGTGAGTACACAAAACAGCTTTTGCGGACAGATTGCCGGCAGCAGGGCAGAGGCCGTCAAATTTAAAGAAGGTGGTGCGAGCTCCTCTCCCTGAGGGGTGAGTTCAATGCTGTTTACTCTGCTAATTTTCGCTTTCGGCGTAACGCACGCGCCTGCTTTGTGCCCTGCTGAGGGGGAGTTCTCTGGAGAGACGCGATTTTTGGTTGAATTTTCAAGTTATAACTTAAGAGTCATAGAACAGTTTATAAGACTCAATAGAAACAGTTTCAACCGAGGTATGTCCACGCATCCTTCCTCCCCTGTTGTTTTCTGTGAAATGTGATCCGTTCACAGAATCTGTCACAGCAGTTGATTTAACGTAGTAGGCCTGGCCATTTTAATGCTTATTGGGGCGTAATCTTATCAGAAGTTTTTCGAAATAAATGTGAAAATTGGAAAATTGCCATTTTTGTTTAAGTTGATTTTAAAGTTCTGAAATACTACCATGAAAATATCTTTAAATTATAAATAAAACAGATTCTGATTTCGCAGAGAACCGTTCAAATTTGAGCAATAGTATTTGCATTCCGCGTACACTAGATGGCGGTCAAATATTTGCTAATTATGATTAATGAACGGGTTTGCCCGATGGACCCAAAATCCCATAGCATTTGGACGGGGATTTTTTCTTTGAAGGAATTAATTCGAGGTTGGCCCCCGGGGCCAAGTCATTCATCCGTGCGAGCGCTCACAACCCGGTTGAAGATGGGTCTGTTTGCAAACTTTCGATTACTATTTTGGGGGGACGGAAATTCCACGCGCAAACTTATCAGCGCTAGAACATCCGAGGGGTGCCCTAACCGGAGAGACCCACTTTCGGTATCGTGCCCCCTCGAGAGACAGACCCCACGAAGCACGAAGAGGTGTGTTGAAAAATGAATCACTTCATTCAGCTACATAGATTTAATTAAGATAACCATTTTAATGATGGCATGTTTTTACCTTTTATTTCTTGGGGCCACCTCGAACCCCTGACCCAAACACCCCTCTCATTCTGAGCCAATCGCGCAATCGATACCCCAAAATTAAGGAAACATCCACCCCAGAAAGTTCCCGTCCTGAAAAGAAAAAAAAGGGCACCAAATTTGCCACGGTCGCACAACTAAAATAAAACGGCGGACACCACAAAATTAACTGGAAATTTTCGGACCCCAAGAACTTACGGAGCGTGCGTTGAAAATAAAATCCGACCGGCTAATAATAAGTGCCTGTTGTGCCGGCCCGGAGCCCCGAAAGGAAGAAATTAAAACGATCTGCGTACGCGCCCTCTGAGCTGCCGGACCGGGTCAGATATCATGTTTAAGGCAAATTATATAATTAACAATTAATCATATCAACGTTTTATTTTTTCCTGCCTGACTTCACGGTTGCTGGAAGATCGAGGTAGCCGACTTAAAGAAGGGGGTTGAAGTCGGCAGGAAAACTTCTTTTGTGAAATTCCGAAACAATATGTAAAAACTGCCCAACGATGTGAAAAATCTAATCTTCTGACCATTACCGGCGCCCACCACCTCAGTATGTAGACTTGAAAAGAGTGGAAGAAATGATAGAAAATTCAACGCAAGACAGTGAGCAAACGAGCAGCTCTCTTCTCTCTCGCTTCTTCTCTCATTCTGCTTTGCTCCGGGCAACTTCAGTTTACTCATGCTCCGGAACAATTGAGAGCAAAGTAGAAGAATCGAGAGAAAAATGAGAGTTGCTCATTTTCTCTCTGTCTTATGCTGAGTTATTATCACTTTTTGATCTGTTGTTTGTTTCCGCAAATTTTACAAACAATTTAGTAAAAAAAATGCCTTCAACCCTGCACAATTTGGCAACTCTTCGTCGCCGGCACCACGCTTAAGTCAGAGATTAAAGAGTTTTTTTCTAGAAAATCCATAGAAATTAAAAAAATCAGCTGATTTTCCGTAGTTCTGGCCATTACCGCCGCCTACCATCTCAGTTTATAGACCTTACCTATAATGGAAGAACTGATAGAAATTTCAACGCAAGACCGTGAGCAAACAAGCAGCTCTCTTCTCCCTCGCTTCTTCTCTCATTCTGCTTTGCTCCGGGTAACCTCAGTTTAGTCTTGCTCTGGAATAAATGAGAGCAAAGTAGAGACTCGAGAGAAAAGAGAGAGTTATTAATTTGCTCTCTGTCTCATGCTGATTTATTGAAACTTTTTGATCTGTTGTTTGTTTCCGTGCCTTCAACCCTGCCCAATTCGGCAATCTTTCGTCGCCGGCACCACGAAAGGATGTTGTCAAATTTAGCTGTCCGACGGGGACCCTGACCAACGACGTCCGCTTATCGCATGTACTACACGTGAAATCGCACTCGTCGTCTTCGTTGACCAATTGAACCCGGTGGTGCCATGCGCCCTGCGGATTATCACCGTTGGTTTTCCCCCCTTCCGAAAACGAAAATAAAGCCATGTCCAAGCCATCGCGTTGCCGCTGGGGTATTAATGAAAATTTATCTCACGGTGATTAATAACTACACCACGATCAGCAGCTGGATCCTGCCTGGCCCCGGAACCGCGGCGATAACCCGTCCACATTACGCATATGCGTAATTAATTTCACGGAGAGCGCGCCCGGATTTTCGGAGCCACGGATCCTCGATGATTGATCATCGTTGGCGCGCTCGAAAGTTCAGCGAAATGTTGCACACCCTGTTGGGAGAAATTTCCTTTTGACAAAGAAGACGCACTAAATTTTGCAAGACTTTGACAGGTCGTCATCCGCGGGTCTGCAATTTTGCAGCCTCGAAATTATTGACGATAAATTTCCGGCGCTTTCCCGCGCTGCCCCGTTTTATTGATCGGTTGAGCACAGCGCGCGACTCACAAATTAGATGAAGATTTATAGGACCTTTGTTCTGCCCACCAAGCGGTTTGACTGCACGGAAAAAGATTCCACGAAAAAAATACAGTTTTGGACGCTTCAGACGCTTTTATACGATTGAAGAAGTTATCAGACGTTTTCAGACGTTTAAGACGATTTCAGACGAATTAAGACGATTTCAGACGCTTCAGACGATTTCAGACGTTTAAGACGTTTTCAGACGTTTAAGACGTTTTCAGACGTTTAAGACGTTTAAGACGATTTCAAACCTTTGAAAACGTATAAAGTCGTTTAAAATCGTTTGAAGGCGTCTTTGGATATTTCCAAACATTCTAGATTGATTTCAGACGATTTTAGAAAATTGTTGAATCACATTTTTGCTGATTTCAGCAAACATTTGGCTAAATCACAACTTCAACATCTGTTCACCTTTCCGTGCACCCCAGCGATGACCAGACACTGAAGGTCCGCTCGCTGCGGGGACATGGACCCAATTGGTTCGAGAGGTCTTCTTCGCTGTGGGTACAAATTAATCTAGCTCGTTACCTTCGCGTCGTTGGGGTCGCGGCTTCGCGTTGTTTTGCTGCGCCGAAGTTCATCCCTCTAAGCAGTGCGCTCTCTCAAGGGGACATAAATCACGTTTGATTAGGCAGACACACGAAAAAACGGAACTACCTCGTGGCCAAGGTAGCGACGCGGTGGTTATGTCGGTTGGGGGCATTCCGCCTAGGAATTCCGCGTGTCAAGACGCGAAGGTCGAGTTCAACTCGGCAGCAGCAGTGATGACACCGAGGAAAGCCCTGCCGGACCATCTTCGAAGATATTAATCAGTCGTGGCGCGCGGTGGTTTAGAGTGATTGAAGGTAAAATTTTAATGAAAATAAGTGAGCTTGACGGAAAGTGTTCAACCAGCGGACTTCAACTTCGAGGCGTTGAACTCGGCTCGGTGATTTACAGCTCGTTGGCCATCGAGAGAGGTGACGATTGTTCCGTGCGCAGAAGAAATCCGCGCGGAGATACCACGGTTGATGGGAAGAATACTCCTTCGTTACGTAACACCGATTCGAGTGCAAATACACTGCGTCTTTTTTGCAACTTTTTTGCATCGATCCCGCGATAATTACGCTGACCCGTGTTTGTACAACATTACCAGCCGTCTGTCTTCACACCCCCGGGTCAGCTTCTAGGGGTTAGCCTGTCTAATTGGGCAAAACCAAACTGCAAACGAGTACGAATACTTTGTTGCAAGTTTCAGAAGTTTTTTTTCCCTATCCAACTTACGACACCCAGCAAGAGTAATTGCTGTGTGGTACGAGGCACCTGAAGCTGGACAGACCGGGCGGCCGCGCCGGTGATGATGAGGAATGTCAGCAATGCTGATACATCTCTGAAGATGTGCGTGCGGGATAAATCGTTGGAATCTTCAATCGCGCGCGCAGTGCAATCCACGGTGAGGAGTCGATGTGAGTCATGTAGCTTGTAAATGATTCACGGAGCAGTATCATTTGAACGAACAATCTTTGACAGCCGAGGTCTCAGATACTAGGCAGGCAAAATGGGTCACATTAGCTGCCACCAGAGGACGTTGGCATGACCTTGGGTGATTCTAATTTTAAGTTTCATGTCGCACATTAGGGTTTACTGTATATTCCAAAAGTGTTCCCCAGTGGCCACCGGTAGCCGGCTCAAGAGTGACCAGAAAGGGTCAGAAGATTTCATTCAGTTTATCATGTCGCAAGATAGAGTTTCCTTCATATTCCAAAGTGTCCCAGGGTGGCCACCGGTATCCGGTTCCGAAGTGATCAGGTAGGATCAGAGGAGTTCGACATTAACTAGGTTGATTGTAAATTTAAATTTTATGAAGTTTGATTTATCACACGATAGGGTTTCCTGCATATTCCAAAAGTGTCCCCCAGTGGCCACCGGTTTCCGGAGTGACCAGGTAGGGTATGAGGACGTCGGCGTGATCTTGGATGGTTCTATACAAATTCCCCCTTTTCTCGAGCTTGGGAATTTAGGTGTTAATAAAATGTTCTCCAGTGGCCACCGGATCAAAAAAGTCGGCGTGACCTTAAATGGTCACCCAAGTAACATTTTAGGTTTTTATCGAAGCTGTTACAACCGCTATAAAACCTATCAGCCAAAACCAACATAAAAACCACCTACCACCCCAGAATCCCTATTGTTACGGCCTATTTATGAAACCTTCATAGGAGATCATAGCTTCACAATTGAATCTTAACAACCTCTCCAAAGCCTTTTTAAAACCTACTCAGAAGCTATATAAAAAAAAAACATTGCATACGTTCCAAACGTCTTATGCCAAACAGGTTTTATTCTGGCAAAAAATAAGTCTTCGTCTTACAAAATAATACTACACAGCAAATAAAGTAGTAATCCAGCTGCGTGTAAAAGGCCTGGGTGTAAAATAAATTTTGCACTATTTTATGAAATTCTGTGTAATATTACACCCTGAAATATGTAGCCCATCAGTAGGGGAAACCTACTTGACCGAAATGTCAAGCTCATATATGCGTTTATCCTTACAACTTTTCATCGGTCTGATGGCCGAGTGGACTAAGGCGCCAGTCCTTACTGTTGGTGCTGGGTTTGAATCCCGTCGGTTGCAACTATTTTTTGTGTTTGCAAAAGTTGTACATGCAGTGTGTAATATTAAGTGTTTATTTTGACGAAGGTGATGTGCATGCTTTTGCATGCGATTTTACCATCGGGTTATTTGCTGTGTATGGTGATAGCTCGCAAAAATGGCGATGATCGAATAATTATTTTGGAGGTATTTAAAATAATTTGTAAGCTTATTTCTCGCATTTGGTGGATCAATTTCAGCTGCGGTTGAATTTTATCGATGAATGTGAATGTGATCATCAAAAATAATTATATAGTATTTATAGTGTTTCATTTAATAATATGTTATTGCAATTCTTCGAAAAAAATGTTATTTTTATTATTTTAAAATTTCTATAACTATGCTAATTATATCCAAAAGTCAGCATAAAAGTATGTTTTTTATCAAATTTTAATCAATTTTATTGCTTTTCTATTTTTTCTTCTGCCAAGATGACGCGTTTAGCGCCATATTTATGCATTGCTATTTGGCCGTGTTAAAAGCATTTTGGGAGCTTATGGTTTTAAAAAAGCTTTTCGCATGCCTAATGGCACTTGACAGCTACAACAAAAAAAAAACGGAATCGACGTAACACCTTATAATGTGGCCCTCTTAAACCTTGCGGTTTCGTCAACGGACCCACAGGCGTGTATCGTTCTTTGTGCGACAAGACTCCGCCTCCCGGGTCTCCTAAGTGTGAAGGTATGGGCACGGGGAGAGGGCACCGAATACCTATATTTACACTTAGAATTTTTAGCGTCCGCCCCGGGATTCGAACCGGCGACCTCTGGATTGTGAGTCCAGTGCGCGGTCCGATTGATCCACACAGGCAGACTGACAGCTACAACACCCTTGGTTTTGAAGAAGCATGTGATAAAATCTTTTGGCATGCATTGCCATCGGGTTTTCAAACTTCTTTTAAAACTTTCATAAAACCTTATGAAAAGCCATTTGGCTTTTATTGTCACCAGGTCCGAGGCATAAAACTTCTTAATGCCGGAATGAAACATATTAAGCAAATAAGATGCTACCATAAAACCTCAATAAAACTAGGGGGTGGCTAGTTGACGGGTTTCTAGTAAGATTTATACAGGAACCGGTTCCAGATTTGCCATAGCTGGTTGGGGATCCCAAATAGTCGATGGTAGTATTTTGAGTAGACACATAGATTTTTTACCGAGTTTGGTAAAGTTTACCGAATTTTCAACTGATGAACAGTTCGGGAAACTAAAAATAACTAAAAGTAAAGCTCATTATTGTTCATCGTTCTACCGATGTTCGGTAAAATTTTGTTCTTCATTGTTTACCGATCTAAACTTGACGATTTTTCAATTACCAAATTCGGTATATAGTTTTAAGTGTGTTCCTCTCCGATGATTTTCATAACACAAAACACAGTCATAAAGTTTAAAATCTCTATCTGTTTTTGGTCGAAATTTGACTTTTTTTTTTCTATCATGTCCCTGGGTCCGATAGACTGAAGACCATGCCGGTGATACGAAGTGTTGTTAGAGTCCATGCTGGTAACGGCGAGAAACTGGGGTTGGAATAAAGGCAGATCTTGAAAAGCCGTAGTCGGAGTTGCTTTCCCAAACTTAAAAGCCATATTTACACGGATAGAAATCCTGTAAGCAGATTGTCGAGTTCAACAACATGGAAATGTTTTTGGAAACATTTCCATGTTGTCAAATTCAACAACACAGTGTTACCGGATTTGCTTACAGCATTTCATGGATTTTCACGATTTATCAGAACTGTAGGGTTGGAGTCGGTGCTGGAAATGGACTAGGATACTTATGAGTATTCTGAGTCAAAGTCAAGTTGGAATCAACAAATCAACTAATTTCAACAACATCGTATAAGATTTGTTGTTGGAGTTGTAGTCGGTGGGTTATTCTGGAGATCTGAAGTTCCAATATCCGGAGTTTGTAACAAATCCGACACGAGAGAGTTGAGTTTAAAGGAACTGAGTCCACTTTAGAAATGCGGACCGATACTCTTCAACGGTGTTCATCTTATTAGTTTTTTATTCTAAGACAGATCTGAGTGGACTTGGCAAATCTACTAATATCACAGACTAGAGTCAAGTAAAATCTTGAGTGAAATCAAATAGCTTGAAAATTTTCGCCTTCATAAACTGGAAAAATTTGACAGTGTTGGTAAGTTTAACTTACCAAATCTTTCCGAATTCCGAATTCAGCTTAAAAATAATTACACGTATTTCATTCCACATCTCTCGTTGACACTAACAATTTCAGACGCAGAGCATTTCCCAAGCCTCCCCAATTTCTTCACCAACGAAGAGCCCTCAATACCGATCGCATTCCATCAACCAACTCAAATTCCACTAGACCATCACAATCATCACCAGGCCCATCTCGCGCCCTAATCGACCCGTAAAACTTCCTACCCCATAACGCAGATCTTCACTTCGCATCAATTTCCGCAAGATTGCAGCCGAGATCTTTAGGTCCCTCATCCGAAAAAAAACGACTTCTTCCACAGCAGCAGCTTCACGTGCGTTTACTTCGACGACGACCTGGGATGACGCTGCCAAAAGAGGCTTCTTCAACAGCCACCGCCGAGGTCCACGGGAACGAAAAATCGGTGAAAGTAGTGTGACCCCAAAAAAAGATTAAAAGTTATTTTTAAATAATTTCGCATCTTTTATGTTTGCACCTTGACGCAACGATGGGTCGCGTCGTTTCGACAGTATTCGAGCGCACTGGTTTTTTGTCATGCCCAAAAGTAAACACATTGTTATGAGTCGCGCCGGCACCTGAAGATTTATGCTCGCGCGCACTTGTCTCGCCACCTAGGGTGGTTCCCCGCTTTGAACCAGTCTCGATGTTGTCCTTTCGGGAGGGAGAACCCTACCAACTCCCCAGCTGTTTCAAGGATATAAAATTTTACGACCGCGGAGGTCACACCTCGCGCGGTGTCCCCCACATTATGCAAAGTCACAGTCCGGTACGCAAAAATCGAACGACCTCTTGAAGGGGCTCGTGGCCAGAAGCTGCCACCCAGCAGTGTTGTGGTAGCCGCTGCTGGTCCACTCGATGAGGTGTTCAAATAAAGAGATCCAAAGAAAACATAAACAATGTAAGAGTCTCTGCCTGATTGGAAGTCCGCGACGTCGATGGTACAATAATTGTAGCCACTTGAAAGATCCCAGCGGAGTGGGCTTCGCTGGCCGCCGTGGTGTTTGCATGAACATCAAGTAGTATCTCGCGCGATCACTCCAACCGAAGAAGGGGGGCCTCGCTACCACTAGATATGATATGTGAATGGAGCAACAGAGACTCGAACGCGGCTAAGCGACGAACCGCACGCGTCGGAGGTCTCCCCGCGTCGCAGCAGCAGCTGGAAAATATCGATCAAACGATCTTTTGAACTTGAATGAATGAATTTTGAAGAGAAACGATTGAGTCGTTAGCCACTGCTGCGAGGCTCGAGGTACACGCAGCTTCGCTACTGTTTCCAGCGAGAAGGGGTTTTGTTTGCGTGAATCAAATATTGAAATGAGTATGGTGTTGTTGGTACCTTTGGAGAGAGGCTTCTCTCGGGAACCCTGCAGGGTGCAAACAACTTAATTTTGACGACGTTGCTAAATATGTGCAATGTTTGCGCTGTAAACTGTGATGATTTACGGGTTTTCGTTTGGGTGGTGATTAAAAAAAGTTGTGAGTTTCTAATAGAATTTCTGAAAGTTATCTAATGATGTAATAGAGATTCAGAGCACCAGGACCATGGAGGTCATTTTGAGCAACATTTGTTCTTGTTTTATATTTAGTTTTTAATTTGCATTTATCTTCTTTAGTTTGTATTTCTTTTTGATAGTATTTGGCCTATTCTACTACCTTCTATCATTACATTTTGCCTTACAAATTTTTTTAAAATGTTTTTACAGTCTTTTTCAATTTGCTTGTTTTTCACATTTTCTGCTATAGAATGGCACCATTATCTTTAAAATTGTGAAAAATGCGTAGAGGCATAGTCTGGTACACTACAAAAATTACTGAATACAAAAATATAGCAAATGTTAGTCAAAACATTTCCAATGTTGACCCCTAAAAAATGTATTTTTTTTAAACATTGGCAAAGTCACATAACACAAATCTCACTTCCAACTCTAAAATTTTCTAAAATATTAAGAGTTCTTCTTTCCAATTCTTTCTCAAGAAAAAATATTTTTTTGGCGAATTTTTAGATCGAAAACTTTTAAGTATAGTAAGCAATTTTGAGTGCTGAAGTATTTTTAGTATTTTCAACATTTTAAGTATTTTTAGTATTTTTAGTATATTTTTGTATAACTATATTTTTAAATATTTTTAGTATTTTGAGTATTTATAGTATTTTTAGTATTTTAAGTTTTTGAATATTTTAAGTATTTTAAGTGTTTTAAGTATTTTAAGTATTTTAAGTATTTTAAGTATTTTAAGTATTTTAAGTATTTTAAGTATTTTAAGTATTTTAAGTATTTTAAGTATTTTAAGTATTTTAAGTATTTTAAGTATTTTAAGTATTTTAAGTATTTTAAGTATTTTAAGTATTTTAAGTATTTTAAGTATTTTAAGTATTTTAAGTATTTTAAGTATTTTAAGTATTTTGAGTATTTTAAAAATTTTAAGTATTTTAAGTATTTTAAGTATTTTAAGTATTTTAAGTATTTTAAGTATTTTAAGTATTTTAAGTATTTTAAGTATTTTAAGTATTTTAAGTATTTTAAGTATTTTAAGTATTTTAAGTATTTTAAGTATTTTAAGTATTTTAAGTATTTTAAGTATTTTAAGTATTTTAAGTATTTTAAGTATTTTAAGTATTTTAAGTATTTTAAGTATTTTAAGTATTTTAAGTATTTTAAGTATTTTAAGTATTTTAAGTATTTTAAGTATTTTAAGTATTTTAAGTATTTTAAGTATTTTAAGCATTTTAAGTATTTTAAGTATTTTAAGTATTTTAAGTATTTTAAGTATTTTAAGTATTTTAAGCATTTTAAGTATTTTAAGTATTTTAAGTATTTTAAGTATTTTAAGTATTTTAAGTATTTTAAGTATTTTAAGTATTTTAAGTATTTTAAGTATTTTAAGTATTTTAAGTATTTTAAGTATTTTAAGTAGTTTAAGTATTTTAAGTATTTTAAGCATTTTAAGTATTTTAAGTATTTTAAGTATTTTAAGTATTTTAAGTATTTTAAGTATTTTAAGTATTTTAAGTATTTTAAGTATTTTAAGTATTTTAAGTATTTTAAGTATTTTAAGTATTTTAAGTATATTAAGTATATTAAGTATATTAAGTATATTAAGTATTTTAAGTATTTTAAGTATTTTAAGTATTTTAAGTATTTTAAGTATTTTAAGTATTTTAAGTATTTAAAGTATTTAAAGTATTTAAAGTATTTAAAGTATTTAAAGTATTTAAAGTATTTAAAGTATTTAAAGTATTTAAAGTATTTTAAGTATTTTAAGTATTTTAAGTATTTTAAGTATTTTAAGTATTTTAAGTATTTTAAGTATTTTAAGCATTTTAAGTATTTTGAGTATTTTAAGTATTTTAAGTATTTTAAGACTTTTAAGTTTTTTTTAAATATTTTAAGTATTTTAAGTATTTTAAGTATTTTAGGTATTTAAAGTATTTTAAGTATTTTAAGTATTTTAAGTATTTTAAGTATTTTAAGTATTTTAAGTATTTTAAGCATTTTAAGTATTTTAAGTATTTTAAGTATTTTAAGTATTTTAAGTTTTTTTAAAATATTTTAAGTATTTTAAGTATTTGACGTACTCCAAGTATTTCAAATCTTTCAAGTTTTAAATGTATTTTTGAATTATAAATGATTATGTACCGTTATCAGTACTGTCATTGGGTCTGGGGAGTTGATTTTCCATAATTTTTTCTGGCATATTTTACCCAACGTCACTCTTGCCGTCGGTATTTGAAGATTTTTGGTATTCGAAATGTTTTATGCATTGTTACTATTTAAGTATTTTTTGTATGTCATGTTTATTGCAGATATTTTTTGTATTTTGTTTCGGTATTTTGATTAATTAATTTTTTTGAAGTTTTTTTTTGCTTGTTTGAATTTTTTTAACAGTACAAACATCAACTGACCATTAATCTTAGCAAACATAGTGGAATAACAATCAAGACAAGCCAAGCTAGTTCATATAGTCGTAAAAATTGCTGGACTATTTAAAACCATATCACGAATAGCGGAAAATCTAGCTAAAGCGGCCAAAAGACTATGTGAAAAGATTCTGCTTCGGAGGCAGCAATCAAAAATTAAAAGAAAAGTTAAAAACAAGCTTAAAAAATTACATAAAATCTAGCTAAAATAGCCAACTTCCTTACTGTAAATATGCTGCTTTCTAAACTAGTTTTGAGAACTGATTCAAACTGTCCAATCTTGGCTTAAAAAGTGGTTGAAAAATATGCAGGTTTTTTGAACTTTTTACCGGAATATTCACGATATACCTCCTTTTAGTACTTTTCAATATGACCTCCAGCTTCGACTCTAACTCCAGCTTCTTAGAAGTTGATTGCTCCAACTACGAATTTAACTTCGAGTCTTAGAAATTAGAAGGCTTCAACGACTTCGACTTCTGCTCCATCTCATAATCAGCCCAGCTAAGAACACCGGAGAATCTTAAATCTTTAGCTTGCATACTTTGAAGTATCTCTTTACAGTTCTCATGTAAAGTCTGCCCGCAGTCCACGATCCCTTTCAAATCCCCCCAGCCCGCCGAATTGAGGTCACCCGGATTACTGATAGCCACATCCCTGGCGGCGTCACCATCCATCAGCATCCAAGGACCTGTCACGATAAGCTGCCCTCGGAAACAAATGACCGCTCGTCGCAGAAATAACGAACGCTGACTTTTGTGTACCGCGAAGCGCTGCAGAAATATCGATAGAAAATTACCACGATCATAATTCACCGACACTTGAGATCGCCCGATGTCCGCAGCCGCCGGCCATCGTCAGGCCGAAAAGGCAAACAAATCGGCCACGCTCCGACGCGGACTGCAATTTACGGTGATCCGTATGGTTGAGGTCTGATGATCTGCTTTGTGCGGATCTAAGGGACGTGACGTACGCGACATAAAACACACGTCAACCTACTCACAATTGGAGAGCGCGAGCGCGAGCGCGCTCCGGGTCTTAAGGTATCAATCAAATTGGTGAGAGGGTCTTCGGGTGATCCGTATGGTACTACGGGTAGATCATCACTCAACGGGGAGCCGCGCCGCGGCGCTCCAAGTCTGATTGATCTGGCTCTATTCATGGCGGAGACGTTCAACGCGGAATTACAAACGGTCGGACGGGCATCATAAATTCAGTGATAGGAAAAGCGAGGTCTCCCCCCTCATTATTACGATTAAAGTGGATGATTTAGTGAAAGATGGTTCGCGCTGCTTTCACGGGACTTTCCGACTCAATCGCGAGCCGTGTGTGTGTGGCGGCGCGCGTTGACACGTGTCAACGGTGTTGGGTTGCGAGGAAATTCCAAAGGCGCCAAGGTCACACCACGCAGATCATGGCGTCAATTAGAGACGTGTTTACAAAAGACCTGGTCCCGGGGTCGGGCTGTTGATGAAGCGATGACGACGTTTTAATGAAGAAATCGAATACCTTAGGGTCGGGATCGGGTTCAGGTTTGGAGTCTTTTTGTGATACCGATCGAGTTAGGTGTCCAGCTGCGTGCCCGAGCTAGCCCCGATCGTTATCAATTAGATCGGAATTGATTAGGGTGATGGGTGCGCAACGGCGCGGACCTCCAGCGGTGAAGTTTATTCGAGAAGACGCAATTCAACGCGCCGTTGATTGACAGTTTTTGGAACTTTGTTTTATTCGAATGTGACAAACTCGATAAATCAGCGATGGGATGCTCTGTGGGCTGGAAACGCGAGCTCGATGTCGCCGGTAATGGAATTGCTTCAATGTAATTGAAAGTGCACCCTATCGGAGATCATTGCACTGCAGTATAGAAGGGAACCGTTTGCCTTATTGGCAATAATTCACCATTCTGGCAGCATCTTGATAAGAGTTTGGGGGAAACCTCCGGGACGAACAATATTGCATTGAAATTGAAGCGTTGTTGCTAATGTTGTCGATAGTCGAAGGGTTTTTCGTTGGCTGCTTGTTTGAAGAGCCCTGGCAAAACAAAGTTCAATCGAGGAGGTCTGCGCGATATTTTACTTTCAAATTTATTCAAATCGGGTCGCATTTCCCCTCGCCAAGGTTTGCGGAAAATCTGAAGCTTCGAAAGCTCAATTCAATTGAAATTCAAATGAATCGTATTAGTTTATGGGATTTCGGCGCGCGCGCGCTCGCCGGAGGTGGAACAATATCGATTTGCGCAGGCAAACTTTCAACTTTGACACAATTTACGTGGCCCGTTGACGGCTGCCTCGGGGTGGTCCTCCACGGAATTAGCTGATACGATCATCCACAGTTTGAATAGTAATTGATTCGAGTGGAGTACTGCCGAACCAAAGTCACACACACCAAGCTATGAATAACTCAGATTTCAACCGCTACGCGGCTTCCACACGGGACCAACGGGATCCAGTGAGCTTATTTCCATAAAAATAAATAAACAATATGGGGCTACCGCGCGCGTCACCAGGTCGCGAAGGGACCCAGAGGTTCCCACACAGCTAGAGGGGGGGACAAATATCCGAGATTGAGATACCTCTCAACCAGGTCGAAAGAGGCAATAAAACCGTCAGATCGTTTGCTCTCTGAACACGCGCGTCCGCCGAGGAAATTGATACTCATATTTTAGAGTGTAATTTCAGCATTGGTTCCACAACTTGTTCGCACGACCCGGTGTCGTTTGGCAAGATTAATCCATTTTACCGCACCGCATCGACCAGTTAGTAGTAGTTATTGCTCGGAACAGAACTCGATATGTGCGAGTAGTTGGGGCGGCGGCGTTTTCAATTTCAAGATTGATCAATCGGAAGATCTTCGAGGAACTTGCGGTGGGGAAGTTGCGGTGACCTAGGGTTCGTCACCTCGTGCCGTACGGTGGCGCGTCGATGTCTCCTGGCGATGTATTTATGGAGGGGGCTTGGTTTGCAGAGGAATGACTGTGTGTCGTTGGGTCTTGGGACGGAGATATTGAATTATGATTGGAAGCACTTGACAGTGACTAAGCATTGCGCAAGAAAGTTAATTACTCGATGACAAAGATTTGAAGATGGGACCGTTACGTGAGATGACGGAGACATTGGTGGAGTAATTTTGATTTCTCTGAGATAGTAAAGGAGAAAGTGCCTAATAGCTGGCTCTGGTGAAACCTCTGCAGCACTGTTCATTCTTAAGCTGTTGAAAACCAACTAAAGTCTCGTTTTCACACGTCCTTAATCCAGTTCGCGCTTATCCAATTACTTAATTCCGTCGCACTAATCTGACAGCGCAAACCACTTTTCAAGCCCAATAATTCAATCCGTTTTCACACACACCAAAAGCTGTCACCACTTCACTTGCAAGACTTTGTAGCCAGGTCGTGATCGAATTCGTCGCTTTTTTCGTTTTGGTTCTCCACCAAGAAGTCCGCAAACGGAGTCCCCTCGTCGCGTTTGATTAGCTTTTCATTCATGTTGCGTGTGTAAAATAAATAAAATTACTGTAATACTTATCACCGTGCCGTGTCCGGCACGTCGCATGCCTTGCGCCTCCAAACATGGTGCTAATTAATTTGAACGCGTTCTCCCTTTTGTCAAAGCCAACAATCGGCGCGCCGTTTTTCCGCTCCGAGATTCTTCACGCTACACGAGGGGTTATCACCACTGTCCAAGGTGCGCACAGGTGATCCGTGGTCACGAAGTGCGTCCCTGGGGCCCTGGAGTTGGGGATAAACGGCCAATTTGTACCTCGTTATGTGGGCGCCTTTGGAGAAAAGAGCTTGACCCCGCGCAGACTTTGCGTGCAGCCGGTTGAGCCGGTGAGGGGAGTTATCTTTCGCAATCGTTGATTGGATCTGCTGGCGTGACGATATGGATATCATGAAGATGCGAGGTGCCAATTGAGGGCTTGCAGCAATTTTGTCAAATTGGATTGTTAGGCTATACAATTTTTCTGCTGGAGTTGCTGCAGGAAACATTCTTGGGAATTATTTAAAATCGGTAATTCACTTGATTAAATTTCATTTGAGAGCGCAAAGTGCGCCAACTGCAAGGGTAATCATACCTCTAATTTTGGTGGGTGCACGGAAAAGCTACTACTCTAGGTCCTGTTTGAATGCATACCACATAGTTGATGAAAAAGCACTCTGTTGTTTTTAGTGCATGCGCTTAAATTGGCGGTTCAATTCCCACTGCAATCAGCGCACTTTACGTGCGACTTGAGCTGAATCCGTATCAATTCAAAGCGTCCTCCACAGGAATCTTCGGTATTGATCAAAAGTCCAAATCATTTACAGTGTTCAACAGCAACTTGTCACTCCGCCTAATTCCGAACAATCGTGTCTTTCGTGTTAAACATCCCTCAGGTAGCAAGTACTCGCTTAGGCTAATCCCTCGCCACTCTAGAAGCCCAATCAACCAAGCTCATCGAGCTGTCCAAAACGTGTCTCCAAACCGGCATCCATCACCTCCTGAAGACCACCTCTCCGCGTCTACCGCGACACAATCTTAATCGGCTTATAGACCCGCCGCCAAAGAAAGTGTCTTCAGAGAGGTGACAAAAATTGCTCGTCCACATAAGCCACGGCGATTGCCAAATATGACAAATGGACCTGCTCGGCGTCTTCAAAAAGTTGGTGCCCAATTTGTGGCCAATTGTCAAACGGAGTTGACCGGTTAGAAATCCAAGCCTGCGTAATCGCACATGAAGAGATTAATTGCAGGCAGCGTTGATCGGTGCGGGGCTACCTCGGTAGCTTTAGGTCACCGTACGCCTAGATCTTCTCCAAAATTTGGTGCGGTTCAACGAGGGTCGACACATTATGTAAATCTACGTTTTTTGGGGAAGGTGATTAATTCTACGAAGATTCGACGACTTCGCTGCGCGAATCCCTCGTCACTCAAGCTGGACGGATGGCCATCGGTCATAATCGGCTGCTAGGGCTCGCGCTCATCCCTTCAAGTGTGTCCCTCGCAGCCCATCTTGACGAGGGTCTTTGCGTGTTTGATTGTGTAAACAACGCGTGTGCCCCCCCAACAAAAACAACAACAACATCTCACCCAGCAACTGGAGTGCTGCTGGTCAGTCCCACTGATTTATAGACTACTGGCTCGTCCGAGACGCCTTCCAGTCTGGAGTCCGATGAGGGGGGAAGATGCCAGAAACCAGATTAGTGAGAAAACAAACATGAAGTGACATCAATACGCGAGCGCGTGCAGCGGAGCCGAGCTCAACAGCTGTTGATGGACCCTCGAGCGTCGACGAGGTTGAAGTCGTTGCCTCATCATAGTGCCCCAAAACATTAATACAATTATTAAGGTGGTCGTGTTCACTTTTTTTTTCTCTGCTGATGTTGTTGCTTTTGTTGAGGTTGCTCATGAGGTTTGGGGGCGCTTCTTCCAAATATACACTGAATAAATGAATAATAATAAAATATCATGAGCGAAAGAAATGATGGCGGTTTCGTGGGTCCAGTTGTTGTTGTGCAAGAAACGTCGTACAATGTTGGATTATGGTTGCCGGAAGGGATCGTGCCGCGATTATGCGGAGCGAAGTGCATGTATGGATGTTTGCCCCAAAAGGGGTCTGCGATTCAGAGGGGGTGGAATAATCGTGCCTATTTGTCAGATATTATTGTTGCCTTGTGTGTGTGAGAAAGCGAGGTTTATAAACGCTTATTAATCTCATCTAGCACGCTATCAAATTTACATGAAATCAGTAATCAACTTGTAATGATATGAAGATTTGTCCCAATTTAAACATCAGCTTGATAACCAACAGTAAGGTTGAAAAATTGTTTACAATTTCTACCTTGCGTTTTTCAATGATTAAAAAACACATTTTGCACCACTCTTTGAAATTTAAAAAATAAGCTTAAGCAGCACAATCTAAGTCTGACACAAGTTATACTTTACCGTAATTTCGCAGCCGGCCAGCGAAACATTCTTAAAAGGATTCTAAGAATTTTGAGAAAATATGTTTTTCCTCAAAAACATCGTTAATAAAAGTATTGACAACGTAAAGTATTTTCTCACGAACCGCTATATCCGTCATCGCCACCCAACCCCACCCTCAAGCTGTCACATTTGCTCGCTAAACTCTGATTCCTGGCGTCACGGAGTGCCCGCTCCGAAATGCGTGGGCGTCACCAAACTCCTCAGAGGCAAAGACACCAGAACACGAGATAGAAACATCACCCCGGGACCAGGCCAACCCGGCGAGGTTGGCACAAACCAAGGAGTGACTTCAACGCGCGTGTAAAAGCATTTACCTACAAGTCCTCTCTGAACTACTAGAGAGCTAAACCGTGTGTTGACTTGGGCTGTCTGGCCGATGTCTGTTCTGTGGCACTTTTTGTGGCGTTCGCCGTTTTGTCTCGCAGCCACTTTATAATTCATTAACTTTTTATTTATGTAAACACACATGGGTAATTCTCTACCAACTCACACGAAATCGGGAAAAGTTGCCCCGACCCCTCTTCGATTTGCGTGAAACTTTGTCCTAAGGGGTAACTTTTGTCCCTGATCACGAAACCGAGGTCCGTTTTTTGATATCTCGTGACGGAGGGGCGGTACGACCCCTTCCATTTTTGAACATGCGAAAAAAGAGGTGTTTTTCAACAATTTGCAGCCTGTAACGGTGATGAGATAGAAATTTGGTGTCAAAGGGACTTTTATGTAAAATGAGACGCCCGATTTGATGGCGTACTCAGAATTCCGAATAAACGTATTTTTCATCGAAAAAAACACTAAAAAAGTTTTAAAAATTCTCCCATTTTCCGTTACTCGACTGTAAAAAATTTTGGAACATGTCATTTTATGGGAAATTTAATGTACTTTTCGAATCTACATTGACCCAGAAGGGTCATTTTTTCATTTAGAACAAAAATTTTCATTTTAAAATTTCGTGTTTTTTCTAACTTTGCAGGGTTATTTTTTAGAGTGTAACAATGTTCTACAAAGTTGTAGAGAAGACAATTACAAAAAATTTGATATACAGACATAAGGGGTTTGCTTATAAACATCACGAGTTATCGCGATTTTACGAAAAAAAGTTTTGAAAAAGTTACTTTTTGCGTTTGGGTAATTCTCTACCAACTCACACGAAATCGGGAAAAGTTGCCCCGACCCCTCTTCGATTTGCGTGAAACTTTGTCCTAAGGGGTAACTTTTGTCCCTGATCACGAATCCGAGGTCCGTTTTTTGATATCTCGTGACGGAGGGGCGGTACGACCCCTTCCATTTTTGAACATGCGAAAAAAGAGGTGTTTTTCAATAATTTGCAGCCTGAAACGGTGATGAGATAGAAATTTGGTGTCAAAGGGACTTTTATGTAAAATTAGACGCCCGATTTGATGGCGTACTCAGAATTCCGAAAAAACGTATTTTTCATCGAAAAAAACACTAAAAAAGTTTAAAAAATTCTCCCATTTTCCGTTACTCGACTGTAAAAAATTTTGGAACATGTCATTTTATGGGAAATTTAATGTACTTTTCGAATCTACATTGTCCCAGAAGGGTCATTTTTTCATTTAGAACAAAATTTTTCATTTTAAAATTTCGTGTTTTTTCTAACTTTGCAGGGTTATTTTTTAGAGTGTAACAATGTTCTACAAAGTTGTAGAGCAGACAATTACAAAAATTTTGATATATAGACATAAGGGGTTTGCTTATAAACATCACGAGTTATCGCGATTTTACGAAAAAAAGTTTTGAAAAAGTTACTTTTTGCGTTTCTCTTTGTTTCGTCGTCCGTGTCTGTCGCGGGTGACCATGAACGGCCATGATCGATGACGACCAACTTTTTCAAAACTTTTTTTCGTAAAATCGCGATAACTCGTGATGTTTATAAGCAAACCCCTTATGTCTATATATCAAAATTTTTGTAATTGTCTGTTCTACAACTTTGTAGAACATTGTTACACTCTAAAAAATAACCCTGCAAAGTTAGAAAAAACACGAAATTTTAAAATGAAAAATTTTGTTCTAAATGAAAAAATGACCCTTCTGGGACAATGTAGATTCGAAAAGTACATTAAATTTCCCATAAAATGACATGTTCCAAAATTTTTTACAGTCGAGTAACGAAAAATGGGAGAATTTTTAAAACTTTTTTAGTGTTTTTTTCGATGAAAAATACGTTTTTTCGGAATTCTCAGTACGCCATCAAATCGGGCGTCTAATTTTACATAAAAGTCCCTTTGACACCAAATTTCTATCTCATCACCGTTTCAGGCTGCAAATTATTGAAAAACACCTCTTTTTTCGCATGTTCAAAAATGGAAGGGGTCGTACCGCCCCTCCGTCACGAGATATCAAAAAACGGACCTCGGATTCGTGATCAGGGACAAAAGTTACCCCTTAGGACAAAGTTTCACGCAAATCGAAGAGGGGTCGGGGCAACTGCTGTGTGAGTTGGCGGAGAATTACCCACATGGGAAAAAACGTCATAAAGCGACGAACCCGGCCCGCGATGGTATCAAGTTCATCAAGCCCGCGTGTGTGTAAGTGGTTTTGTGCAGGGAAAAACGTTGAATGAAACGCCCTCGGGTTAGGATCCCTGGAAACGTGAGATAGCCTAGATGTGACTTATCTCGATCGTAGGGCGAAAGCACTTACTCATTCATCATCTCATCTCACAAAATGATGAACCATTACAGAATCAACCCTCTCGAGTTTGAATCCCATCACATCAGCAAGCAGTGCGTGTGTCATAAGTCACCGAAAAGTGTTCAACGGGGTGGACGGTAATGAACCACCATTTAGATTAAAAACAAAACAACAATTCGTTAAACAAATGCTGACCCCCGCGCGCTCGTGGGGCATTATTTTTCGGTAAATGAAGCCATTAAGGCCGCGGCCCCTTCGTGCACTATCTCAAATGGCCTCTTCACACCTACGGGTTGGGGAGCACGTATTTTTTCTCAAGCCGAGACTTGATCCCCCCCTCGTCCTCGTCATCTTTCAACCGGGGCGTAAACATCAATAAATCATTCTCGTTTGCTTATGGGTGCACTTTAGAGAGGCACTCGTTTTTTCGGGAGAGGAGACCTAAAAATAAACAACCCTCGGCGCGCAAAAATCAACAACTGAAGCTGACATTTCGTAATTACGCGTAACTCTACGTGTGAATCACATCACACGTAATGCACAATAATTACGCGATTATTAACCTTATCGAAACCAGCGTTTGCCAAAAACGAAACGAACCCCCACCTCACTTTGAATAGGAATCCATCACGTGTCACATTAAAAAGACACTGGGTCGACCATAAATAAACTTCTGGCCCTGGTTTTGTTTCCATCTCGAAGGGCCGCTCTCGCTCTGTCATAACTAACCTTTATGGCCGAATGGTTAATTTGAATAATGTTATTGGGGCACACAGCCGCTGCTGGGTCTGAGATGTACCGATATGTGCTCTACAGCATGGGCGAGTCGAGAGTGAGTTATTTGTTGAAACAGATGTATCAGCTTAAATCGGAACAGGAACAGGTTGTTGGAACTAATTGGATTTGAACGAGATTGATTTTTTTTGGCGAAATTTATGTAATTTTGGCTGCAAAAAAATGTAGTCACTGTAGAAATTGTAATATTTTCTAAAATATCAAACTAGAATGATGTTGAAAATATTAAATAAACAATCTTTAAATTAATGATTACATGATAAATTCTGCCAAAATTTCCATCATTGTTTTTAATTTTGCAAGATGTTTATTAGCCCGGGTCAATAAAAATTAAAATTGTTCAAATCAAAAATCATATTAAATGGCCCGAAAGAGCATTCCAAATGGTGCTTCCAGCCCAAATTTCAGCCCATTTGGTTGAAAACTGGCTTGCCTTGAGCAGGAACAAATTTAAATGGGAATTAACCCGTAAAACTTGAGCACTTTGGTAAATTTCACTGTACAATTCAGCCGCTAATAAATGACGATTTTTGCATTCCATGGGGTCCAAGGCGATGGTCTGGGGAACAATTCCTTTGAAGGGTGCAAGATGATCTGATGCCTCTGATCTTGCCTAGAAGCAGATTCATTCCCAGCAAAATGTACAGGGAAAAATGAAAGCACACTAAGAAGACTGCCTCGATCAGAGGACAGTACATGTCAATCAGACACCACGTGGCCCCATTTGGATTGCTCAATCTCATATAATTTTTGATTTTAGCATATTATTTATATTCATAGCTTTTAAGATTTTTTTTTAAATTTTATTTTGGAAATGGTTTTCATAACAATATTTCATCTGTTGCTTCAAATAAGGCATAATATTAATGAAATCTAAGTGCAACCAGCTGTTATTAATTTGAAATACATTCCCCTGTGTTTAGAAAAATTTTAAGCATATTTGGGTATATTATAATCTTTTTTTGATTTTTTGAAAATTTTCAATGAGCAGCACCGCACCAAGTTTTTTTTTTGCTAAAATTTTTATTTTCGTCAAATTTTACATTTTTTGAAAACTAATGTTTGCAAAACAACAAAACTGGTGTAAAATGTTTGATTATTTTATCTGATAGTTTCAGAAATGGGGAAAAGAAGGACTTATCAGTAGAAAAAAATATATTTTTGTATTTTGTTTTTATTTTGATCAGGATAAAATTAGGAATTATTTGAAAAAGTTTTTTTTTGTAATTCATGTATGTTCGTTAAAGCCTGAGCCGTTCTTAATAAATACTTTTTTAAATATTTGTTGCATGCTTTTAAGTTTTTTTTTTAAATAAAGAATTTATGTGAGGTTTTGCTGACTATTGAAATGAACAAGAGTGTTTAAAAAAATATCACTTTTAGAAGATCAAAATGAAAATATCCAAAATATATGCCTTGCTGTATGCTAAAACGCTAATAAAAAAAAAGAATTTTGAAAATTCGTGACTTTTTGTTGGACATAACTTTAATGTTTAACAAGAAAAATGTTCTCCATGAAATTTCCTACAAGCTACATGCATAAGCTTGGTTGCAAATATTTGTGGCTCTTTTTGCAAAGTGCTCAAATATTTTTTTTCTAAAACGCTCTGCCGAGCCCAAATGCAGGCGTTTATGGACAATATTTGTACATGAATTTGTTCAGAGAACATTAAACTAAAATTTGAAGCACTGAACGATCACATTTGTATGACTTTAGTTTGTTTGCTGCAAAAATTTAAAAAAAAATACTCGAGAAAAGCACATTTTTCATTTCACCATTTTTGGGAACTGTATGTATTATTGAAACATTGTTCCTGGCATCCTAATACAATTCTCTACCAACTCACACGAAATCGGGAAAAGTTGCCCCGACCCCTCTTCGATTTGCGTGAAACTTTGTCCTAAGGGGTAACTTTTGTCCCTGATCACGAATCCGAGGTCCGTTTTTTGATATCTCGTGACGGAGGGGCGGTACGACCCCTTCCATTTTTGAACATGCGAAAAAAGAGGTGTTTTTCAACAATTTGCAGCCTGAAACGGTGATGAGATAGAAATTTGGTGTCAAAGGGACTTTTATGTAAAATTAGACGCCCGATTTGATGGCGTACTCAGAATTCCGAAAAACGTATTTTTCATCGAAAAAAACAATAAAAAAGTTTTAAAAATTCTCCCATTTTCCGTTACTCGACTGTAAAAAATTTTGGAACATGTCATTTTATGGGAAATTTAATGTACTTTTCGAATCTACATTGTCCCAGAAGGGTCATTTTTTCATTTAGAATAAAATTTTTCATTTTAAAATTTCGTGTTTTTTCTAACTTTGCAGGGTTATTTTTTAGAGTGTAACAATGTTCTGCAAAGTTGTAGAGCAGACAATTACAAAAATTTTGATATATAGACATAAGGGGTTTGCTTATAAACATCACAAGTTATCGCGATTTTACGAAAAAAAGTTTTGAAAAAGTTACTTTTTGCGTTTCTCTTTGTTTCGTCGTCCGTGTCTGTCGCGGGTGACCATGAATGGCCATGATCGATGACGACCAACTTTTTCAAAACTTTTTTTCGTAAAATCGCGATAACTCGTGATGTTTATAAGCAAACCCCTTATGTTTATATATCAAAATTTTTGTAATTGTCTGCTCTACAACTTTGTAGAACATTGTTACACTCTAAAAAATAACCCTGCAAAGTTAGAAAAAACACGAAATTTTAAAATGAAAAATTTTGTTCTAAATGAAAAAATGACCCTTCTGGGACAATGTAGATTCGAAAAGTACATTAAATTTCCCATAAAATGACATGTTCCAAAAATTTTTACAGTCGAGTAACGGAAAATGGGAGAATTTTTAAAACTTTTTTAGTGTTTTTTTCGATGAAAAATACGTTTATTTGGAATTCTGAGTACGCCATCAAATCGGGCGTCTAATTTTACACAAAAGTCCCTTTGACACCAAATTTCTATCTCATCACCGTTTCAGGCTGCAAATTATTGAAAAACACCTCTTTTTTCACATGTTCAAAAATGGAAGGGGTCGTACCGCCCCTCCGTCACGAGATATCAAAAAACGGACCTCGGATTCGTGATCAGGGACAAAAGTTACCCCTTAGGACAAAGTTTCACGCAAATCGAAGAGGGGTCGGGGCAACTGCTGTGTGAGTTGGTAGAGAATTACCCATGTATCATTCTAGTTGTGAGTACCAAGATTTGACTTCTAACAATTTTTATGGGACGGTCTAATGTACATTAAGACAGACATTTTCTTCGAAAGCCACAACATTGCACCAATAGATGTTTTAGATATTGCCCATCCCCCATCCATTTATACCCTTTAAAAAAATAAGTTTAAAAAATATCTTTTCAACGTTTTTTTGATTTAAATGATTTATTGACAAAATACATGAAAATTTGACTTCAAATTTCACTTAATGGGTGTTTTTCGGAATTGCAAAAAATGTTGTATGGAACTCGTTGCAAAACTTATTTTTTTTCAGCACTCTTCGTATTTATCCAACTCGGTGAGTCTCGTTGGATAAATGTACGACTCGTGCTGAAAAAATCCTTTTTTGCAACTTGTTGCATAAACTACTATTGAACCACATTTATTTAAAATCAAGTTCAAATGGTTCAAATGTATGAAAATAAACATTTTTTATGCATGTTTCTATTGTGAAATATTCTCAGGAACACGAATTTGATAATATTATCACCGGAAAATTTGTTCTAAGAGGTCCCTACAGCAAAAATTTACAACCAAAAAAGTCACTAAAAGAAAAAGTATCTTTTAAATATGTTAAACTGCCTTACCCAAAGCGTTCTCAGTCTCAGATGGTAGTCCCAGATGTCCCCTACAAGCTGCAGGTCGCATCGAGTTGATATCTGGATGGAACACTTTTTTGTTTGAGTTTGAAAATTGTGCTATTTTTCACTAAAATGCCAATAACTCCCTTTAGATTTAACCAATTGGGATCCTCTACCCTGCATTTTGTTGCATTTTTAAAGCCCTTTCAGGTGCATTTGGAATTTTAAAATTAAATTGAATATTGCCTTAGTTACAGCATTTTTAAGGTTTTTGACGTTTTTGAACCTTCAAACGTTGTGTCCCGATATGCCCCACTTCCCGTTGACCTAGAAAGCTCATAGTTTGGCCAGATGCTAGTTTTATATGTACAAACAACCCCTTAAAATTTCAGGCAGATTGGTGAGGTCCAAACGACGTCCCATACAAAGGGGTATGCCCTATTCGTTATATAGAATGTCATAACAAAAAATAAATCTCAAAAATGGTTAAAAGTTTAACAGATAAGTTTTCAAATGATCCTAATAGATTTCTTCGGATCAAGTTTATCAAAAATTTCTCAAGATTTATTTTATAAAACTTGTTATTAGAAATAATTAGATTTTAAGAATATATTTTTAATGCTTTTAGATGTTAAAAATTCCTAAAATCATCATTCAAAAACATACTTTCATGGTTGCATCCACCAATCGCCTTAGAGGAGGTCGACATTTTTTTTTCATGCGATCCTCGTCAAAAACTTGCGTATTCTTTTCTGGAGACAGCATGCACTAGCTGCATCCTTTTCCCATGTCTCAACCGACCAACCCTCGGATGGCGCTCAAAATCGAAACATTCATTTCTGCCGCCATGATTTACGACCTTTGCCACGGTGCTGCTCCAAAACGTCCGCCGCGTTGGTTGGGGGTGCAGCTCGCTCCCATAAACCCCGTAAGCTAGAAAATCGCACATGATGCGATTTGCAATTTACATATTTTGAGGTGTCCCTCTAGACTCAAGGGGGAAAGTCCTAGTTTTCGATTTCGTTGGTAGGTTCGCTCCAAGTGACAACCGTGATAGCTTCAGTTTAGGACCCCACACCTTAGCCATTTCTTCGGATCACACATTCGCGCGCGCAAAAAAAAATGGGGGATGCTCCAAGCGGGTATAACTTTTGCGCTAAAAGCTTTGTCTGGTTTGCGTTTTGCGGGCGTTTGGAGTGTTATTTTTTTTTTTGTTCGCTGGCGATTGATTTTTAAGTCATTTCTTGCTGAACTTGTGGGAACCCACTTCGCATACGGTTTATGTAACGCTTTCGCGACTTACGACGATTATGGTATCCGAACGCTGCTGCGGCGTGCTTTCTGTTAGGGAGAAACTTCCAATAAACTCACCTGAAAAGAGAGAGAACAATTTGTTGGAATTAGTACAAGTGTGTAAACTTTGGGCGGTAACCCAAAAGGCTAGTTAACATTTTATTCAAACACGGCAATTAGTTGCCTTTATAACGGATTGTTAGCTTTATGAGATGTACATGAACTACTTGTTTGTTGAAATTAAGTACCCCAACATAACAACCGGATGCTGTAGCTTTTTTTCGGTTCATTGTAGCTCAGGAGCCCATTCATGAATAATAAAGCCAGACCAGAGTTACGAGAAAATTAAAGATTCTTATCGTCGAATGAGCCATCATTTAGCTAGAGACCCTCCCTCCTCTTTGGGGGGAGAGAAAGCTTTTGGGGGCAACCTCTGTAGGCTGTTTTTTTAGGGGGGCTGCTGATTTCGATCAGTGTAGTTGAACACTGAAAGTGTCACGAAAATTGGTTTTAATTTTTCATCAAGCCACCACAAGGACAAACAGTCTACCCCTGAAAGGTGGTGAGAAAACAGGGACTTTAGTGAGATTGTAATCGGTGTTGCTTGAAATTACAAACTTGCAACAGTTCGACGATTCCGTAATGGTCTATCCAATCAGCAGCGATCGAGGGGCTCATCGCGACTGTCGGTAAGTCAACACTGTCTCGAGCAGTCATAATCCACCGCTGCGGCGGCGGTTGTCCAATTTGTACGTCAATTTTTAATTAAACTCCCTTGGAAGAGTTGTTTTGCGCGGTCCCAACCAGCATGTTTGTCGAAAAGCTTGTCGAAAGCTTCAGCGTCGAGAGAAAAGCAATAAATCGTGGCAATTTGGCAATGATATTTTAATTAAAACATTAAATTATGATTATTTTCTCTCCGACCTCCGCGATAAGGGGGATGAAACAATGTCGGCAAACGCAGCAGGGGGTTCGAAATTGTAGTTTTTGGAGGATGCAATTTAATGTAGAACAAGCCGCCCCAAGTCGGAGTGCATCAGGGCATTCATGAATAAATTAATTGCTTTTTTTTCGTCTGGGTCTGGGGACAGACTGTCTCAGGGGGGGGAGGATGCGCAATGTGTGCGTGTGTAATTGCACGTCATGTGTCGTTGGATGTGCTGTGGGAAAATTATAGTTATTGGGGGAAATTGTGTCTTAAACGATGGTGTTATGCAAGGCAATGTTTATGAAGTGGTCGGAAATCATGTATTTAACTCAACTGTTATTCAAAATTAAACAGTTTTGTTAGGGACAGGGACAATTGCTCACAATTTCCGATTCTCACCCCCGATTTCATAACATTCCCAGCTAAATTTGCCCGATCAGGTAACAATTTGGCAGCGCACGATTTGATTACTCATATTTTTCAACACCTCGCTACCCGCGGTCCTAACGAGAAGATCATATTCTGGGGCTCCCCCCCCATCAAAAAGAGGGGTTATTTCCCTCCCTTTTATGTCGTTTTAATGAGATGTAGAGAGGTGGCATTCCGTTTCACTTTCGCGCGCCGGCCACGGTACTAATAGGGCATCTCGCAGCCCCGCACAAACAGATCGTTTCGTGATCGCATAATTAAATTTATTGACGAGGCCCGATCGGGACTATGCACCGAGAGGCGTTTGATCTCTGTTGAGTCATTATTTTGGCTGAGTCGTTATTTACGGCCGCGCGCTGTTCAATCAAAACGCGGCGGTCAGTTTGCGGTTCGAAACTCATCGCCGCCGCCACGCGGATACACACCTTTTCTGAGGGGAGGTCGTCGATCACTACCGATCATAACTGTGCCGATTGATTTGGGGGTAGGGTGACTGGATAAAAAAACTTTAAATAGACTTTTTCAAAACATCGCAATTCAATTTTGCCGCTAGATGACATTCATCTACTCTAAACATCATGAAACATGGAATTCTTGCAGATAATGTGATGCTTTAGAACTTAGTCGAAGAATGTAAAACGATCTCAGCTGTTCTAGGAACGTTACGAGCAATGCGATGTTTTTAAAAGGTCGAATTCATCGCAACGCTGATACTATTTTATGATCAACTCGAGTCGAAATCGTTCCTTCGACAAACTTTCAGCCTATTAAATTATCTATAAGAACCTAACTTTTGACGACATTCTGAACAGTACAACGCCATCAAACGATGCATGTTCAGTGCGATGTTCTACCCAAAACTAGGTTCCAAACACCCACGGATACCCTAACGTGTTACGTTTATTGATCCTCGCAGGCGTGACTAACGTACGTCAGCCCAAACCAAACAGGTATCGGCTCGCGTTGAGCCGCTGAGCAATTTACGACCAATCCTGGCGGCGCGCGTGCAGACATCTCTCTTGTCGAAACGCCGCTCGAGCTGTGGGAACCAAATTTTTCCGCGTAGCGCCCTAGCGACTCCAGAGGGGTCTTGGGAGGGTGCGTCAAACGTGTGGCTATGGCTCGCGTATCGTGTAATTTCTATCATCATTATTTCGATTCGCGGCGCGATGATTCCGATTCCGTGAGATTGCTTTTGATTGGTCAGTTGGGTGCCACTACTAAGTTGGGGGAGTCCCTTGGATAGCTTAGTACTGACTTGAACCATGCGGATCATCCGCCGAAAACTCAATCCTCGCAAACGAGCATCACGATCCGGGGTTCTTCCAAAACAAGGCCAAAACTAGACAAAGTCTTCAATTTCACCCAGCGATTGCGTTACGACAGCGATCTGTTTTGGTGCGCGAGGGGGGGCGTTACAACGATCGAAATCACCCGATAACGCCTCCCGGTTGAAATCGATCCAAAAACGCACACGCCGTCGACAACATCGGTGTCGTCGCCTCCCGTGATCGTGATCGGGTGGTGGCGTCGTCACGCAACTCGATGCGAAGAGCGGTGCACGGAGGGAAATTTTCTTTTAGGTTGTGCAAATTTTGACCGCGAATTAGGTTTTGACCCAACGCCAACGGACGAACGGATATGACACGGGGTTTCAAAGCGAGATTGCTTGTGTCAAAATCATCGCGCCACATAATTTCAAACGTAAACAAAGCTAGCTGATGCTGCAAGTTCATGAGCACTTTTTGAAATAGTCGTATGAATTTATAATAAAAACTAACTTAATCCACCTATGTGGTTGATGCCTTCCTCACATTTTACCAAAAATGGGTATATGAGTGGTTTCATCATTTTTTTAGATCCAGAAAAAAAGAACACAATGTATAACTTATGTGGTCATAACTCGAGACAGGGTTGCCAGATCTTCAATGTCTTGGACTCATTGAAAAGGCCTTTCAATTACCTAACCAACTTAATTGTAACTTAATTGGATCCATAACTCGAGACAGGGTTGCCAGATCTTCAATGTCTTGGACTCATTGAAAAGGCCTTTGAATTACCTAACCAACAATGGGTCGGATGATGGATCCAGACATAGTTTACATACATTTAAGTGAGATCCGGCTTCAAAAAAGTACAGAAATATCACTTAAGTGGTCATAACTCGAGACAGGGTTGCCAGATCTTCAATGTTTTGGACTCATTGGAAAGGTCTTTCGATTATCTAACAAATAATGGGTTGGATGATGGATCCGGACATTGTTTACATTCATTTAAGTGAGATCTGGCTTCAAAAAAGTACATAAATATCTCTTAAGTGGTCATAACTCGAGACAGGGTTGCCAGATCTTCAATGTCTTGGACTCATTGAAAAGGCCTTTCAATTACCTAACCAACAATGGGTCGGATGATGGATCCAGACATAGTTTACATACATTTAAGTGAGATCCGGTTTCAAAAAAGTACATAAATATCACTTAAGTGGTCATAACTCGAGACAGGGTTGCCAGATCTTCAATGTCTTAGACTCATTGGAAAGGTCTTTCGAATAGCTATCCAACGATGGGTCGGATGATGGATCCGGACATCGTTTACATACATTTAAGTGAGATCCGGCTTCAAAAAAGTACATAAATATCACTTAAGTGGTCATAACTCGAGACAGGGTTGCCAGATCTTCAATGTTTTGGACTCATTGGAAAGGTCTTTCGATTATCTAACCAACGATGGGTTGGATGATGGATCCGGACATAGTTTACATTCATTTAAGTGAGATCCGGCTTCAAAAAATTACATAAATATCACTTAAGTGGTCATAACTCGAGACAGGGTTGCCAGATCTTCAATGTCTTGGACTCATTGGAAAGGCCTTTCAATTACCTAACCAACAATGGGTCGGATGATGGATCCAGACATAGTTTACATACATTTAAGTGAGATTCGGCTTCAAAAAAGTACATAAATATCACTTAAGTGGACATAACTCGAGACAGGGTTGCCAGATCTTCAATGTCTTGGACTCATTGAAAAGGCTTTTCAATTACCTAACCAACAATGGGTCGGATGATGGATCCGGACATCTTTTACATGCATATAATTGAGATCCGGGTATTTGTGAAAACACATTTTTATACATAACTTTTGAACTACTTATCGAAACTTCAAACAATTCAATAGCGATGTATGGGACCCTAAACCAAGTCGAATGCAACTGGTTTGGTCAAAATCGGTTCAGCCAGTGCTGAGAAAACTCAGTGAGAATTTTGGTCACATACATACATACACACACACATACACACACACACAGACATTTGTTCAGTTTTCGATTCTGAGTAGATATGTATACTAGTGTGGATCAGGGCTCCTTGGAAATGCAAAAATGTCCGCTAGGCCGTTGCATTGTTGATAAAATCATAGTTTTATGTCTACAGAAGCTCCCCTGAAATTTTCAGCCAATTTGGTTCAGGATTCGTCGAAGCTCTTTAGCATTTAAGTTTGTATGCGATTTTCATAGAGAATCTGCACCTTTTTACATTTTCTGACCGCAAAAAACATCTACTGAACCAAAATTTATGAAACCTGAGATATATATCAATTATAATATGGGGAACAATTTTGTAGAACACTTAAAGTTGATCTGAGCAAAACTGACTTAGTTATAAGTGGATTAAGTGAAGGTGTCGATGTTGTATTTTCCAAAGGGCCTCTTTCGCCAAATTTTCACCTGATGGCTCACTTTGATCGATGGCAAATCGTTTGACAACTTGTTTTGTTGTTGATGTCAGAAAAAAACGGAATGAGGGTTTCAACGTCTGTGGAACTATTTAATTAGCTTTCTTCCGCCTTTTTCAGGTTCCAGCAGGATATGAGCGCTTGGCCAGCATTGAGCAACACTTGGACTCGATCTGTGAAACACGACAAATTCAAGGATATTTGTTCAGCAGCTTAATTGGGCCTCCTTTTTAGTGAGGAAGGTGTGTTTCGTGGTGGTTTGTTGAGGTGCTGACATATCGTCACAAGTGTAACCGATGTTCGCGCTCCGGCGATGTACGGGCCGCTAGAGGAGCTTCAATTCCATGCTTCCGCTTCCACCCACTGGGTGGGGGAAAAGCTGGGGGAGGTCGGTTGGCTGATTAGTTGCTTATAGTTGCGCCTGCGATCTACGTCACCGGAGCAGCATTTCTTCAGCAAACTTTCGAGCCGGATGTTCTTAGAGACGGCCAGCGAGCGTTACTGACATTGCATATTCCCTGCTTGTCAAATCGACTGACCAATCTTCTGCTGACCAATCTTCTCCTTTACGATGATGGCCAGCCGACTGAGGATTGTCATCCTTAACGGCTATGGGCCGGGGAAGCGCCAACGACGTTGAGGTCATTATTAGACGTGGACACATGGGGGCGGGACTCATACTACTTAGGCAGACCAATCCGGGTTCCATGTGAAGTCGATTGACTACCTGCACTATAACAAGCGTGAACTGTCCACTCGGACCGCACCTTCCACCAAGAAGCCTTTGATGTAGGAGTAGTTAGGCGGCAGTTTTATATTCACATAACTTAGAAACATTCCCGTCCGTGCGCGCTCCTCGGTCAACTTTGACGCTCTGCATGGCACAGATTGACTAGATTTAAGATAAATGTGTGGGTCATCAAGAACCCAAGTACCATGAACAGACGAGTCGTACAATTGCCCCTACCTCGACATACACTCCCCCGATCGTAGTGTCCCGAAGACCGTTTATGACTACGATGATGATCGCGATGTTATCCCTTATAAGTGATCGTTATGGTCTCCTCTCGCTACCTCTTACGATCATCCGTACTCGAGTTCGCGTATTGTTCTAATTGTTCTGAGCTGACCAGAGCGAAGCAGTGATAGAGATATAGTCCTGAGAATGATGAAGGGCTACTCCCAAACACGGTGTTATAAAAGAGTTAATCTGGGAAAGATCGACCTTTTATACTCTTCAGGGGTCCGAGTGGATAGTTCACGCTTGTTATAGTGCAGGTAGTCAATCGACTTCACATGGAAGTGCGGGCCCAGGCGATTCTGTTGGTGTGTGTGCACCCGGATTGGTCTGCCTAAGTAGTATGAGTCCCGCCCCCATGTGTCCACGTCTAATAATGACCTCAACGTCGTTGGCGCTTCCCCGGCCCATAGCCGTTAAGGATGACAATCCTCAGTCGGCTGGCCATCATCGTAAAGGAGAAGATTGGTCAGCAGAAGATTGGTCAGTCGATTTGACAAGCAGGGAATATGCAATGTCAGTAACGCTCGCTGGCCGTCTCTAAGAACATCCGGCTCGAAAGTTTGCTGAAGAAATGCTGCTCCGGTGACGTAGATCGCAGGCGCAACTATAAGCAACTAATCAGCCAACCGACCTCCCCCAGCTTTTCCCCCACCCAGTGGGTGGAAGCGGAAGCATGGAATTGAAGCTCCTCTAGCGGCCCGTACATCGCCGGAGCGCGAACATCGGTTACACTTGTGACGATATGTCAGCACCTCAACAAACCACCACGAAACACACCTTCCTCACTAAAAAGGAGGCCCAATTGAGCTGCTGAACAAATATCCTTGAATTTGTCGTGTTTCACAGATCGAGTCCAAGTGTTGCTCAATTCTGGCCAAGCGCTCATATCCTGCTGGAACCTGAAAAAGAGGGAAGAAAGCTAATTAAATAGTTCCACAGACGTTGAAACCCTCATTCCGACTTTTTTCTGACATCAACAACAAAACAAGTTGTCAAACGATTTGCCATCGATCAAAGTGAGCCATCAGGTGAAAATTTGGCGAAAGAGGCCCTTTCGAAAATACAACATCGACACCTTCACTTAATCCACTTATAACTAAGTCAGTTTTGCTCAGATCAACTTTAAGTGTTCTACAAAATTGTTCCCCATATTATAATTGATATATATCTCAGGTTTCATAAATTTTGGTTCAGTAGATGTTTTTTGCGGTCAGAAAATGTAAAAAGGTGCAGATTCTCTATGAAAATCGCATACAAACTTAAATGCTAAAGAGCTTCGACGAATCCTGAACCAAATTGGCTGAAAATTTCAGGGGAGCTTCTGTAGACATAAAACTATGATTTTATCAACAATGCAACGGCCTAGCGGACATTTTTGCATTTCCAAGGAGCCCTGATCCACACTAATGTATACATGAAGGTGGGTCTAGGAGCTTTTAATAGAAAGTTCATTTTTAGAGTAGGATTATAGCCTTACCTCAGTGAGGAAGGCAAAATACAATTTTTATCAATTTTTCGGCAAAGACAAACTTTATGCCTACAAACTGTTTCTAGTACCATTTAATGCTGAATATTTCAATTAATTATTTCATAATACATTTTGAGAAATCATGGGTAATCGCTCTATGCTACTTCGACAACTTGATTGTAGATGGTGCTAGTGATACTTTGCTTCAGAAATTTGTTCCTTGTCATGTCCGATCGTCCGTGGTCGGAGTTAGAATCAAACAATTCCTTGAGTCTACTTATTTGCAACAACTTTGAATGGGAATTGTTGTTTGAGTCGGAGTCCGATATTTTTTGAGTGTTGAGGTCGGAGTACGAGTTGAAGTCGCTAAATCTTCAGAAGCTTAAATTGGATTGGTAGAATCTTATAAAGTTATCCTTCACAGCCCAATTTCTAACCATAACAAAACATTTCTCTCCGTGCAACGCAGCTCAACCCCTCGCAACGGGCGCAGGCGAGGGGCGCCTGAAATTAAATTCAAATTTGCTCCCCCTTGCCCCTTGGAGTTTGACGGTCTCAGAGGGTCGCGATCGATGATGTCAGGCGTGCGCGAGCGCGCGTTCAGATCCGCGCAGAAGAAGAAGTCACACGCGGCGCAATGCCATGAAAAATCGGAGCATGGGAACCGTCCGAGCGGGGAAGATCGATCGGTTTCGAGGTCGAGCTCAGATTGGGTTCGTCTTCAGTTTGAACTGTGTGTGCGACGGGGCGCAGGCTTGGAGGTTAGATTTTTTGGGTGATCTGATACTCAATAAAGATAGTGACATTGAACTACATACAAAATTGACAGTCGAGCTGTAAACTTTTATGACAATAATGGCCTTGGTTTGGTTCAAGTAAGTGACGAAATAAATTCTCTTTTTGCGTCATAACCATGATTCAATTTAATTTGAGCAACTTCCAAAATCGAACATTTTCGGGAAAAATATGGCAAAGACCGGTGCATAAAAACATGATCCCGTGTGTAAGAAGAAACCGCCCTCAAGGATAATGATAACGATACGCACTGACAGAAGAATTACGATCCTCCAAAAGGTGGCCAAAGCATAATCCGCGGTGGAGATTTCAATTGCGCGATTGCTTCCAGGCGACGAACCTGAGCGAGACTTTGCACTTTCTGGAGCAATTAAGGGGGGCGATTAATTTCACCACCACGAAATCCGAGAACCGGGAGATACTACCCACCTTGGATAAGTAAGCAATTTAAATCCGACGCAATTACGGCCGCGCTGCCCATTGGGCAGCTCATGTCGACGTCTGGTTCAATTTCGGCGGTCTCAAATTGTAATTTTAAACTGTGAAAATATTTGTATCAATTTGACTCTTTGAAAAAATGCTTCTTGACATTATTTTTTTGACTGTGCAGTTGATCCTGTCCAGATCAACGTGTTGGATTTCGCGGGATTAATTGATTTGTTACATGTCTACCTTCGCGCGTCATGTCAGGACATCGTCGGAACAACCCTTCGCACAAGAAGCATAAGGTAGGATGCAAATCATGGGCAAGTGCTGAGTTTTTTTTTTCGAAACAATAAAAGTAAACGCGAGACTGGATAAGGCCTTCAGGGACAAGCTTGTTACCCTCGTTTTTTTTGTGGTTGATCAAGAAAGGGTTTCCGAAAAGTCCAACCCACGATAATTGGACCACAATCGGTGGTTATTGGGTGAGCTTTAAGGGAACATGGACCATCGCTTGATTGAGACCTGTTGTGACAGATTGGTGGAGGACAGGATCGACAGGCCGTGAAGTGGTGATCATGGATTAAACGTGTTCATTTCTTGGACCAACTTTATCAGCGCGTGAAGTGATCGTATTTGGTGAAAAAGTGACTTTTGTTGTGGAAAAAATCTTGATAATGATCATTGATTGAGATATCAAACGGAGCTGTGATGGAAACATCTCAAATTTTCATTATTCACTACCGAACTTTTCTCATCGCCAAAAGTGAGCGAGGAAATACAATGAAAAAAAGGTTCAAAGCAAGGGATTTGGAAGACGAGAAGTGTTGATGATCCACTTTTTTAAGAGGGTAAGGGAAAATCACCACGGTCTTCCTGAATAAGTTTCGCTTGGAGTTGGATGATTTTTGGGTCCAAATTAAATTTACTTCTTCTGACAAATTTCACCGCGAAATCTTCTTCACAAAATCTGCACCTCCCGAATCCCGTACAAAAATACGACGCCGGTTGTCATACGTTGTGATTGATGTCCGCGCGGTCGACCCATCTGGTGGTCAGCCCCCTTGTTCCAGACGGCGGGAATGTCCGCGGGAACCTCGAAAAATCGATTTCGTTTTGACCGCAGCCTGACAGCCCGAAACTGCGCGTCCAAGTGTTGTGACAGTGAGAAATTTTGCGCTCTTAAAAGGAGTGAATGGGTTCGCGCCTTCCGCGGGACTCCCGCTGTTGATGTCCCGGGCACAGGACATGCACGTGGCAGGGGTCACCGCCGCGGAATTATCGACTGAGGTTAATCAAACCGTCACGCCAGATTACCCCCGGTAATTTTCGGGTGTAGTCGGGTTTTTTTTGGCTGCTGCTGCGAGATCCCGTTGAGATTTGCGTGCAAGGCGCGCTTGATGGTTTGTTTATTCTTTCGACATGACATGGTTCTGGACAATCCAACCGCGATGGTTGACGGCTGGTCAGCGAAACTCGTTTCTTCGAGCAGGAAGACACGACCGAATGTTGCGCGGCCAGTTGACATGCGAGGTATGCAAATGTCAGGAAACTGCAGCTTGTCTCGTGATGGTTGATCCAGATTTGGATCGAAAAAGTGCAGCAATGAGCAGCCTTTTATGAGTTGACGACTTGAAGTTGTTTTATACTGAATCGAGTAGAACATCATCTTAAAATTGTTAGTCATAAACCCTACTTCAAGGAACAAACCAAATCGCCCTTTGATCTAAATTTCACAAGATCTGAACAGCAGAAATACTTGTTGTGGTTCAACTTGATCTTTTCCGCTAATACCCGTTGATCATGAAAATCGCCCGACCGGGCAAGGTTCACCCAGTCTAAGGTCCATCAAAAGTACCGTCAATCACGGACAGGAGGGAATCGGCCAAATAACCGCCAACATTTCGAAATGGCAGCAAATTTCGCAATAATACCTGCACTAAGCTCGCCGAAACCAGGGCGGGTGGTGTGGCCACGGAGGCTTAAGCCGGGGGCATAAGCGCCCATTAAACCGCGCGCTCCAAAACACCAACTCTGCGGCAGCAGCAAAAGTGTTTGCATGTTTATTAGCTTATTACCGATTTCCAGCAGCAAAATTAAATTGAATCGTGATGAATGGTTAAGGAAGAAGAAAAATTACCATCCGTGGAGTAACAACAGAAGCTCGATTCTGGGTTGCGACGGCTGCTGACACTGACTCCTAAGAGCAGACGAAGTGTGGCCGCGGGAAGTTGAAGGTCTCTGGTTGTCTACCGACTGCCGAACGAAAGGGAAATTTAATTTACTATGATTAATCGCGACCACTACCTACTACTGGTTTTGAGCGTTTGTTTCCCTGAGACAACCGTCTCAGCACTGGGTGGACTCCCGGTTTTACAGTGGAACCGTAAAGTAGGGTAACATTGGTTACTGAAGTTTGTTTAGATCACTCAGTTTTGTTTTTGTATGATAAAAATGCATTTTTATAAATATCTATTATTTTCTTCTATACTGCTTAGAAAACCATAGTTGACACGCCGGAATTTTGGCCATTCTGAAATTATTGAGCCAAATTCTTTCATTGAATATGAAACCAATACGGTGTCGAAAAGTGATACTTTTCGAAACAAGTGCTGAAAAGTTGAACTTTTCAGCACTGTTGTTTTTGGTGACAATAAAAATGCATTTTCCTTAAGAGCAATTCTCCACCAAAACCGGAAATTGATTTTAATTATTTTTTTTAATTGACTCAAACTTTTTGGGGGCCTTTCCTATGACCAAAGAAGCTATTTGTGTCATTGGTTCACCAATACAAGGCTCCATACAATTTTTGCAACTGTCCACCCAAAAACAGTATGCAAATTTTCGAAAATCTGTGTCTTTTGAAGGTAAATTCTAATCGATTTGGTGTCTTCGGCAAAGTTGTAGGTATTGATGAAGACTTTTAAGAAAAACCATTGGTACGCCGTTTTTTTAATGAACTTTTTTTTCCCAAAAATTATTTCATTCAAAAACCGCAACTGTTGAGCCATAGAAAAAAAAAAATTCCGCCAAATTATGATTTTTTTAAAAGCTTTGTTCGAAAAATAGAAATTTTATTGAATTGGAGCCACTAACCCTCTACTGCCCAAATTTTTTTTCGAAGGTTTTTATTTTTTCCGTGTTCAGGAGGTCATTTTGAGCAACTTTTGTTCGAAAAACTTTACTTCTCTTGTTTTATGTTTTTCTTGTTTTGTTTTTAGTATTTTATTTTTTGTTAATTTTGTTTAGTGTATGTTTGTTTTTGGTAGTATTTAGCCTATTCTACCACCTATCATTTTGCCTATCTATTTTTTTCACGTTTTTATAGTCACTTTTTAAATTTTTTGCTGGTTTTTCACATTTTCTGCTATACAATGGCACCGTCATAGTTTAAATTGTAAAAAATACGTAGAGGCATAGTCTGTGACATTACAAAAATTACTGCATACTTCTATTTACTGAAAACATAGAAATTGTTAGTAAAAAATCACAGCCAAAGTTGACCCCTAAAAAATTACATTTTTAAAAACATTGGCAAAGTCACATAAAACTAGTTAAACTTCCAACCCTATTTTTTTAAAATTTCAAGAGTTCTTTTTTTCCAATGCATTTTAAAGATCAAAAATTGGTTGAAAAATTGATTTTTGGCGATTTTTTAGACCGAAGCCCGTCTAGAGGCGGGGTTAGGTTGTAGAGGGTTAATTTTAATTTTATTTAAAAAAATCAAGTTTTTCGATTTTTAAAATAGATTCCAGAAAATATATGTTTTCGAATAGTTGAGAAAATTTTTAATATAATTGCTAAGGAGTTATTGAAAATTCGACCACTGGTTGCTGACATGCAGCCAATTAAAGAATAAAATAAAAACAAAAAAATGAATTTTAAGATCTCTTCCAACCAGCTTTTTATTTTGTAGTACAAATATCTCAGAAAATAATGGTTCTATTTTCAATAAAAAAATGAAACATAAGTGAAATTTTCTTATGTCTCCGAAAAAAATATTTTAAAAATTTTGAAATCAAGATTAACATTTCTGTAAGGTTATGTTTACTTTTTTCAAATAAAAAGCAGTTTTCATTAAAATAAAAAAATGTGATTTTTTTATGATCTCATGGCTATTAATTTAAAATGCATTTCTTCGTAATGGCGCTTCTGTCACATAGTTAAATTGAAAAAAAAAAAGGTTGGTTTCGCCTGGGATGGGATAAACAAAGAGAAAAAAACCTATTGTCAAACTAAACCACTTTCAACATGGCCGCTTCTGTCAACCTAAACCAGTCCTTTCTTATGAGGAGAAAATGAGAAGTATTGTAATTTGAGTTGAAAAAAAAAATAAAACAATTTTAAATCAATTTCACAAATAATTGTAAATTGCATTAATAGATTGATTAAAATATTTTCAATTAAAAGGCATTTATTTCTATCGTACACCGAATGTCGACTTATCAACATTTTCATTTTAAAAAACAATACATTTCATGAACTGACGATTCTTTTGCCCATTTAAAACTATTGTTATTTTTTTGCGCGTTACATAGAAATGTCATCTAGATTGAACAATATTAAACCTGTGCTTCCCGTGAAATTAAAATGTTGCGTGAAGAAACAACATCGTAGAACTGGATTTAAAAAGATTTATTAACTTTCTGTGCGTAACGGGACAACGACAGGAGCAGATTTATAGATAAGAAAAAACTTCCCCTCCCATTTAATGACTTGCAGGCTTTTTAGGATTTTTTTTAGATTGAAGTAAGAAAACGCATTTAAATCATATTGCATTTTTCAAATCCAAATGAAAATTAAAAATCTTTCATATAAAAAACACATTAAAAATTGAAGAAGTGAACATTTTTTGACTCGTCGTGATCGTATCGTATCATTTACCTCGAGCGTGACCTCGAGTCATCTTTGATTTGCCAACCATTTCTAGTGATTTGTATCCGGCAGCTCCTTATGAACGGATCCACCGTAAAACGATGGAACATAAACTCAGGATTCTCCACCCACGTCCAACCGCAAATTTTAACAGCCAAATTAAAAAAAAATTGCGAGGAAAAACTAAACAACATTTCAACCAAAGAAAAAGTCATCCGCATGCTTGAGCACTGAGTTGAAAAACATCATCAAGAAAATTTGAATTGTCAAGCTATCTGAATCACAGATTGCTTGATATTTGTATTCGAACACGAATTTTCTTGCAAAAAAAAACAGAAGAAGAATACAAACGTAAACATTCAAAAAGAAGACTCTATCCAGCCGTCCCGTCCCAGGGTTTCGCTTGTAAATTGCTGTTTTAAAACAATGCAAAAGGGTTGGAAACATAAAAATGCTGGCAGCACCTGAAACAGTGATGTAAGTGATAAAATTAAATTTTCATAGGGAATTTTGAAATTCGTAATTTTTATTTTAACTAAAATTGCTTATCTTGCCACTGAAGTGATAAAAACTAACTGTTCAGAAAGCAACATTGTTAAGAAAGAAGTTGGTATTGGTTTTGGTGGCAAAATTTTAAGTTGATTTTTTCAGAGAAATTCGTTAAAATTTCAGGAATTTTTATTTTTCAGCTTTAAAATGCTGCCAAAATAGACAAATTTTCGCGAGTTCTAAACGATTTTTGGGAATTTTTTGTAAACATTATTTCTGATTGTTATCGAAATTCGGGTGAGTTCGAAGGTTTCCGCCACATCGTCTTTTTTTTTGGACTCATTTTTGCGTATAAGACGATTTGATAGCATTTATACAAGAAATTTAAAATTTTAATTTTACACTTGAAATTCACTAAAACTCAATTCTGTCGACTGGATCATTTTTAAGAAGCCCTAATCTATCATATCTGTCGAGTAGTGTTGTTACAAACAAATACCAAGAAAGAGTTCAAAATCTATCAAATCTACGGTAGCAAAGTTCCTCCGACCAGAGCTCCCCAACCAGCATCGGCAAAGTGCACTTTTATCACTTGATCGCGGACCCCCCGGCTGTGGCCAGAGTGGACAAAACGAGAATCTGCAGTCCGCCACAATCCGCCGCCGAAAAAGCCTGTTTCAAGGTTAATTGAACACTCCCCGGTACCGGTTGGGACGATTATAATTTCATTTTTTTCTGCTGCATCTTGCTTGACCAGGGCCAGAAATTTGTACCCGACGATCAAAATCGGTGGAGGTGCGATGCATTGTTATTATGACGACTCTGTGGGGGCTGAACGAGATCGTAATAGTTGCTAATGGGATCAGACGGCGGTGTAAATGGCACCCATCGGGTTAAAGAGGGTCATTTCGGGGGGCAGTAGCTATTATATGGTTCAAGGGAAGGATGAGTGCGACCAATCGGTAATTGGTAGCGGATCTGTAGGGCATCTGATTTTGAGTCTTCTTTTATTTCTGGAAATTCCAAATAAAATGTAGAAACTCCCAATTATTTCACTTTAAACTGTTCCACTTGTGTAGGTTGATGAAATCTTTTGAAGAGAAAATCATTCAGTTTTCAAATTTGTGAAATTTTCTTAAATACCCCAAAAAATTAGGGGTGCTTTCATAACTTACAGATTCTTCCAAAGCTTCACACCACAACTCCGGTGGTCCCCCCCCTCAAGCTTCAATCACGTTCGTTTTCATTGAGTGACGAAACCATTCCAGCCGACAGCTGCTTGGAGTGATTCCGGCCGTACCTTGTAATCCAGAACCGACCGAGTGCGAGTGCGTACCCGCATTCAAAACAGCCCAATTGCGGCCTACTCGTCGTCGTCGTTACGAGCGTGTAATTGGCAAATCGAACTCGGTAATGGCTCCCACGGATGACCCAGTAGTCGCCACACCGGACCAACCGGGTCGAATTGGAATCGATTCATGACGAGCTGCGTCTCCGCTGATGTGATTATTATTTATATCCTCAAACCATACATCTCGTGAGTGTGGTTTGTGCTGGGAGTCTCGAGGGGGTCGTCTTCATTTATGCGCAAACGCGACACGGTTCCAGTACGCATTGCATTGCCGGGAGGTTTCCGCGGGGAAGGCTAATGAAAGAAACAATTCGATGGGGTGCAGACCACACGGCGTGGTGACGGTGTGAAGAAGATCGTTTTTGGGGGGGCAGCTGCAACCTGAGTGATGACGAAGTCGTTGAAGACGTCGTTATTAATGATTGGACCGAAACGGGCTTGTGCACGGAAATAAATTCGATTCGGAAATTTGAACAGCTTAATTTTAATTTTGAGTTATCGCAAATTTTACAAAGAAATGTCGGTCTTCAAATTTTTGTTCTGAAGAGTTTAACATCACTTGGGAAGAGAAAATTTTTCCGTGCACTTTGAGGACCTCCGCGGGTTCCCCTCTCGAGGAGGTGGTGGCGTGTCCAGCGGTTATTGTCATTCGGTTGCTGCTGGAGTGAGAGTGAGTTTCGTAACCTGTGCGAATCTCGTCGCAATTGTCATGTTGCACATAAATTTCCAGCGTGTTTGCCAATGTCAGAAAATGTATGCAATTAGCAGACATAAAAGCCGTTGCTATTTCTCAAGTTCACACCACAGGTCGCGCCGATTGGACGGTCAGGTTGAAGAGGACTGTCCCATATTCTGTGGCCGCCTCAGGTGGGGTAATGAGCATCTCTTGTAGGGGATTTCGCTGGTGCGTTTATACGTGCGATAATTCGGTCGTAAAAATTAAAAATACCCGCCGGAGAGAGAGGCCGATTATGATCCCGCGTATACGTGACTTTGGGTAATCCAATTGGGCCATAATGTTATCTTCATGAACGCATATGGAACCGGATTGGGGGTGATCGCCGCGCGCCGAAATAAACGGGTAACTTCGGTGACCGGTTAAACGATCGGGGAATAAATTAGCATTAACATCTGTGCGAGCGTGCGTTCAAGTCACTTGGAGGGTGCCGACAAGAACAGTGATTCCGCGGTGGTTTCTGATATCCGAAATATTTTTCTTCAACAGTTCATTACACTAAAGATAACTACGTTTGGAGTTGGCAACGGTTTCAAATCGTTCAGCAACCCACTTCAAACGCACTTGCCGAGAACCCCTGCAACCGTAAAATGCAAAGAATCATCATCACGCGACACACGATAATTATATGATTAACATTTTTTACGATCGCGATTTATTCCGAAGAGACTTTGGTTGGCCTCAGAACAGGTTTTGGGAAAATGCACTTTCGCTGTCGTTTTCGGGGAGGCTTTTGACGTCAGCTGAAGATGACTTTTGGGATGTTGCAAGAAGCTACTCACTACATTGCGGGATTGTTGGATCGTTAACATACCTGAAATGAGAAGAAGGAAAAAGCTTTGTTGAAATATCATGTTTATGAGGTTTGTTTAAAATTCATCAAAAAACTTGTTGACCTAACCTATCATCGATACATCAATCATCAACTTCTTGCAGATCAGCACTAAAACAAGATTCGCAAATCTTCTACCCTCGATTTACGACCTGCACCTCCCAGCGCGATCAACCCATCAGATTACGGAAGCTCAAATTTGGTGCTGCATTCCGAAGCTTAACACCAATTAACATTTACCCAAAGATCTCCACAAAAAAACTAGCATACAGTAAACGCCTCATTTTCACCTAATCAAGCAATTAATCTTGATCCCTCTGGTGATGTCAAAACCATAAGCCGGTCTCGGGAGTTCCTGTGGCGAGTAGGGGAAATATTCCCATTTTAAGCCTAATAAGCGGTCGTGTTTGAATGATGCTGGATAATCTGGAGTGTTCCTTGAAATTTACTAAAACCAAGTACACCAACGAGTAGATCAACTTTTTGTGAACATTTCTGTTTATTTTCACTTTTATTAAAAGTTATGCTATTCCTTTTACAAGTATTTAAAAAAAATATTTCCCAAATGCATTCTAATCAGTCGAGTGCATTAGGCCACGCCCATTTTTCTATTTTCAGCTTAGTTCTTTTTTTCTTCCAGCGCTCTTTTGGGTCTGCTTAGTGCTGCCAAAATTGATGAAATTTTACGTGAACGCTCACGAAAAGTAGCATTTATAGAGAAAATTTCCTGGCATCACTGGCTCCCTCCAACAGGCGCTGCTGGTGGTGTTGGTAGCCACCCTTTGTTCTTTATTTGCCTTCGCTTCTCGCTCGGTTTTATTCAGCCTTCGATTGGAATGGGTAGTCAAAATCTAAACGTCAAAAGACTTGGCGCGTTTATTTTTTTAATAGCGCTTGCTATTTATTTACATGTTTCTGCATTATTTTTCAAGTGAGTGACTAACTAATGTGCAAAAGAACATGTTACCGGTAGTTGAAAGCAATTTTATATCTTAAGCGCTTTAAAAACGTTAGCGCAAGTGAAAAGATATTGATGGCGACTTTCGTTAAGCAGTTAACCTCTCATCTTGCGTGTTGATGTGTGTGCCACCAAAATGATGAGAAATGGTTTCGCAAAATAGAAATTATGACCAAAAGTGCATTAAATTTGATCTTTTTGGCCAGTAAATGGCATAAATTTGCGTGCTTATATGAGGCGGTGCTGTTGCTGGTAAGTTTATATCCTAAATTGTATTTTTGGAGCTTTAATCGAGCATCAAACTCTTCGTATGACGAAGATAGGTGTTTTATTAGAAAGAGTATATTTCCCCTAGCTTGGTGACCTTCGCGCAGGATGATCCGGTCCGTAAAGCATCGCGGCGGCAGGTCGATCGATGAGCGAGTTGAACACGCTCAGAGGACCGGTTCAGATGGGGTGACTAAGAAAGTACCGTTTGACCAGCGATGAATACGGTTGACGTTTGAGATGCACTTGGAACTAGGGATTGGAATAGTTTGGTTGCCAGATATTGCTTCAAGCTGGTAATTGATAATTCTTCGAATGTATTTTAACAAGACGAGACTAGAATTTACAACTTTATTCCTTCGCAGGACATTCACTAAAATTAAAGTCTGTCGATTTGAGCGTGTTCAGGAAGCCCAAATCTGTCATACCTCGACAAAAATGAAGCGTGTACTGACATCAACGTCAAAAATGTCGAGTTTTATTGCATGCAAGTAATCTTAGAACAAACCAAAATTTAGATTTGTTTGGTTACACTTCTGAGCATTGTCCCGAAGTATGGTTGAATTTGGTTGCCGGAGTCGCGAGTTATAATTGTAAATGTTTGCGGTGGTCGGGCTTGTATGTGTGACAAACCCTGAAATCCCTTTGGCCAGTTGTCGCACTTACATCAATTTTCAGGGTGGTTCAAGATACACAGTAAAAAATTGTGTAAATTTGGAAGGTTGAAACTCTTTAAATGATATAATTTTACCTCAATTAGGACTAAAAAAGTTACATTACTCCAGAATAATGGTAAAATTACACAATTTCAGATGTAAAATTACACAATTTTTCAGACAAAAAAAATGTAACTATCCCTAGATGTAATATTACAATCATCTTTTTACTGTGTAGCCCAACTTCTTTCATATGAATAGTGACAACAATTTACCGAGTTTTTTTTTCGGTTTTTAATCAGTACCGTGAAACGGGGTGACTTTGATAGGTTTGAGATTTTTTCCGTAAAATTATAAGTACAAATTAAATACGTACGGAATGGTGATGGTGATCGTGTTAGATGAGTGTTCAAAGAACTTCAAGAAAAAGTGTAAAATTTTGAAAAGTTTAAAAAAAATAATTTGGAAAATGTTGATGAACAACATTATTTTAATCTTCTCAATGTGCCATGATTTTCTCATAAACATGATTTCAAATCGGGAAATTGAATTCTTTTTCGGATTTTTTGACAATTTTCCATTAAGAGAAGGTAAAATTAGTATTTAGATATTGCATACTATGTGTTTTTGAAACATAATTAAAAAAAAATCTCAAAATTCAAAAGCGTTTTCAGCAATACAAATTTCATTTAAAATGTTAAAACTTTTGATTCGTGCTTCGAATTCAGTTTAAATTGCAATATAAATAAAAAAAAATTAAAATTAGTTTTGACGAATTTAAAACAAAATTCTGACTATTTAACAATTTTACCTTAATTATATCTATTTTATTAAAAAACTTTTAAACTTAGTTGCCTAAATAAAAACATAGATTTTTTTTTCTTAAAAACTACCTTAGTGATCCTTAGTGATGGTATATTTGACGTAAAAATACAATTTGAACACATTAAATCTGATTTTAGCCAGAAAAATTATGACGATCAAAGTCACGCCAGAATTCAAATTAATAATTTTCAACGCTTTTTTTTAAACATTGTTGAAAAATACTTTTTACCAAAAATAAATCATGAATCTTGTCTGGCCTACCCCAGTTCATGTTTTAAAAATAATAAGCTTGGTACAAACCTTACCAGTTGGAAAATTTTCCAAAAAAAAAACATTGAAATCCTATCATTGTCACCCCGGTTTACGGTATCTCAAGATTGAAATAGAATTTTGGAGATCTGTGAAGGTCAAGAAGTCAGCTGCACATAATTGCGTTCTTAACATAATTTGGCCCCAAATTGCACGTGTGACAAGATAGCATGACAGCGACGATTTGACAGCTCAACGGATCTTCAACTCAAGTTGACATCTCTCTATGGTTAGCAAATTCAATAAACTAAACGGAATGATGAAAAACGGCAAATCGTCAACTCCGTTCTCCAATGCTCAAGGTCCTCCAAACATGGAACGCGAGCGCGCCAGCATTATTTATTTCATCGCTGAAAACGCATAGATGCGGCATTACCGAGCGATCCCATTCTTAGTCCGCCGCCGGTGTCAATTAGATCCCCTAAAGGGAAACCTCCGGTACAACACCACTTCAAGACACCCGCAATCGAGTTGCTCAACCCAAGTCTCCTCTCGTTGAGGGTGGTGGTAATAACGCGAAAGCTGCATTTAAAATAATGCTCATAAAGTGGAATTTATTTGATTTTTCGAAATAATTAATAGGACAACATTCGAGCTGCTCGGGGTGGGATCTCTGGGTTGATTAAAATCGTTTTTAAGTTTGATTACGAATTCGCAGACGTAGATCGAGGCTCGCCGTTGACGATCTAAGTTCTGTCCATGCACGTTGAAACAAAGCGAAGAAATATCGCAAGCCATTAGGCACGAGAAATAATCACATTAAATCGAATATCATTTGTAATTGATTAGAGTGTCAGGGAAAAGTGTTGAAGAAGATGCTACATTGTAGCTGGTGCTACTACAGTTATTGAGAAGCGAACTGGATTGCATGTGGACGGTACACGGCTGGTTTAGAGAAGGTATAGAGGAATATTAATGTTCGAGGTTGGATGTCACCTCAGCGCGTGTGACTGGTTCTTGATGAGGTGAGATACGGACTGGCAGGTATTTATCGCCAGGTATAGCCATCAACTCGGTAGCCGTTCCCACGGATTGCGCCAACCAGTATGAACTCATCTGCTGCAGATCAACGTTACACAACTGCCCTCCTCCAAAAATGGCATTCCAAAATAACTGTCAATTCCTCGAAAAGTGTATTTATCACAACACAATACGACGACGCGGCGAACGCCGAAAATCCCTCAAATTGATCGGAAGAGATCAATCACGGCTTCCTGGCTGCGCGCAGCAGCCGAGCTCCAAAAACCGCTCCACCAGAAGGTAATCAATATCTTTCATAACTGGCTATAGAGCCAACAAAAGCGATCACCGCAACGTAAATCGCGGTCCGGACATTGGACAAGGCCGAACGGGGGGCTGGCGAGAACGCGGATTAGCCGCCGCGTATTGTGACAGGAAGACAAAAAGCGACGTCGATAAATAGAACCTCGGCGCGAACTCGCGTGGCTATTTACGGTCGATGTGAGTGACCTAGACGACGAAGGAGGAATTTTGGGTATTTTTAGGTGTTTTCAATGTGAGTGACGGTCAGGGTTGAGATTTCCAATCGATTGCAAACTTCTGTTGAAGAATTACAATACAAATCTTCCAATTATTGCTGAAGTTGAAGTCGACGCCGAAGTTTTTTTTTAATAGTCGAAATTGAATTCTTAAAAGAATTATCAAACTTCACAACCCTGCCATCACCGTAAAAAACGATTCCCAACCCTGCTGTCAACCACTTTCGCTCGAAGAAGGGCCAAGGTCGCCGCGTAATCCGTGGTTTGTTGACTTTCCAAATTTGGACGACCACTTCAGGTGGATCTACGCGCGCGGTACGATACGCGACCTCTCCCAAATCCATCGACGATCCGTAAATATCTACAATCGAGAGGGGGGGGCCTCGAACTCAGAACTCACCGTGTCTTTCGGTGTCATCGCGAAAACCGCGCTGTGCGACGATGGGAAAGAGATTTGCGTACGGCGATAACTAAGCCCGCGGTAATGGCCCTCATCGCATAAATTCGTAGATTTAATGGATCAACGGTGGCGCGGGAAGATCAACGGTTCGTTGGTTGGGGTGAGCTGAGTTTGCGACCGCGGTTGATTGATACTAATTGATTTAAAGTGTATTCTGAGTAGTTTTATCCGATCTTTGCATGTTTTGGGGCCACCCAAGAATTGTGAATCAAGATGAACGATGCAATTTGGGGGCGTGACAAAATTTTGAGATTTTGAAGAAGAACAACACTTATTGTTGTTTGGAGAGTATAAAATTTGCATAACATTTGCTTCCATCAGGATTATGCGAGGATTTGGATGAACAAGCTACTCAGCTGATAATCCTAGCAATAGACTAACAAATCTACACAGAAATAATTGTGGTAATATTCATCAGAGAATAATGACAGAATTTGCGTCAAAAATGTGTAATATTACATCAGGAATTGGTGAATTGTCATCAGATTTTGGAGAATTTTCATCAGGTTCACATTTTTACACATTTTTTATGTAAAAAAAATCAAATTATTCGCTCTACAGCATTGCTTTGGCGTTCTCGATTGCGAGATTCCTACTTGAAACTAGGTGTTCGAAGGTTTGATTGTTGAGGCAATTGCAAACCTCTTTTTACTCCTAAGCTTCCATCCACCCCGGGATTCGAACTGACGACCTTTGGATTGTGAGTCCAACTGCCTACTAGCAACTCCGTCGAGGCAGGACCCAAGGAGACGACTCCTACACCTGGACTGAGCTAACGACCTAACCTTTTTTTTGAGGTTAGTCCGGGGCCAACATTTACTTCCCGTCCGACGGAGGGCGTGATCAGACAAATCTCGTCTCGAAAAATGCCACCGGGACCGTCTGGGATCGATCCCAGGCCGACTGGGTGAGAGGCAACCACGCTTACCCCGACACCACGGTCCCGGCTATGTATGTATGTTTTTATGTAATATTACTCAAAAAAGAGGTAATATTCAATCTACAAATTTTCAACCTTCCAATTTTTTTTTTCTATGTGTTAGATTTTCAGATTCTTACTTTATCATAGAAATCAATACAATAAACCATCAACTTAATGTTTACAACTGAACTGAAAGTTCCGTGGTGTTTTAGATGGCGATTACTCACTTTTTGAAGAAAATGTGATGATGCAGAGAATAAATTATACACTAATATTGGTACGTTATGGAATATTTAGAGTTTTATTTTAAAATGCCCTATAAACATATGGGATTGCATACACAGAAAAAAAAGTTTAATTTTGGAATGATGAAAATTCTCTTTTTTGAGTAATATTACATAAAAAATGTGTAAAAATGTGAACCTGATGAATGTTCATCAAAAACTGATGAAAATTCACCATTTTCTGGGGTAAAATTAATCATTTTTTTGACACAATATCTGTCATCATTTCCTGATGAATATAACCATCATGTTTTTTCCTGTGTAGCTTTTAGGATCTTTTTAAAAAAATAGATTTATTCTTGCTCCTGATTCTCGCTGATAAAATTAGCTACCAATATCCAATAGGTGATCTTTTGCATCCCTGACAACAATAATCTTAGTCGAAATTTAAGATTCTCGGGAGAAATTTCGAACTCACTAATACATTCGCAGGTAAAACGTCAAACGTCGTTGAATGTGCTGTCACTTTTCGCAGAAGACCAATGTTAGTAAACAATTTGAAAATAATCAAATTTTGAGGTGCTCGCAGAGAGATTCATGGAACTATCGGAAACTCATTGATGTTCTTTTGCGAGTTCGGAGAAGATTTCCCTCCTAGTGTCTCACATTCTTCGATAAAACGGGTTCGCTATTGTTCATTCACCTTTTCATATGGAAATTTACCAATAAAGCCATCACTACTTTTCGGGCCCACAATCGACCAACTTTTGGACCGATCGTCAGGTGTGAAAAATGAGCTTAACCCCGCGCAGGTTAAGCTTAAGCGGGTCGCAGCAGCAGTCTTGCACTCACGCGTTCAAGAGCTAATTGGAATTTGCATAAGTTTGTTGTCGCAAGGAATCTTGCGCTCATTTTGGTGTTTTGTTTTTCCTTTTCGGGTTTTCGACACTGGGGCCAATTGTGCGCAGTCACTCTCTGCACGACTCAATTTGTCCTCTGTTTACTCGACGGTTAATCATTATTCATTTGCCCTGGGTTGCATTTGGCTCGATGAGCTCGGTTCGTGGGTGCTCAGAGGTACTCACCGAGCTTCTGTTTCGTAACATCTCACTTGTGGGTGAGGCGTGAGCTTGAACCACTTTGGGATTGTTTGTCAACTAATGGAAAGCCTCTCTCGATAGCTCATCTATTTCTCATCTATGAGTGTTTGACGTCACTATCACGATGAAGAAAATCTCTCCTGAACTCTCATTATTCACTCAGCGATTTGATTGTTATCACATTGTTTACAAACATCGATCGTCTGTGAAAAGTGACAGCATTCGAAATTTTCTCTCCTTTTTTAATATTACTCGTGAGAATTGAACAGCTGAGTCTCTTTTAGTGAGTGCTGAGAGAAACTCTTAGATAGAAGAATTTTCAAACATTGATTAAGTGATAGTTTGGTTGAAACCCATCTTGATTTGACCTTTTTTCTCAGTAGACATCGAAACAGTACCACGACACTCATCAAACAATGAGCTCCATTACGGCCCAGATCGTGCGTGGTAGCTTTACCAGCGTGGAACTCATAAATCACCACTCAAAGTCGCGTGTAAAATCGAATGACAGCGAAACCAAAACAGCAATAAAATAATACTCTAACCGTTCGCTACCGCGAACCGAATAAACATTCCATAATCCAAATGGACTCATCAATCATACGCGAGCTCGTCGCTCCCCTTCTCATTTTCGGTTGAGAGTTCCTCCGCGTGGGTTACAACCACATTTGAATGACAATATCGTTTATTAGTCAGCTGGATGTCAGCACAAAACGATATTCCCAATATTCTTGGAGGCCACTCTACGCGCACGCACGCGGTCCAAACCTTGTTTTGACAGATGGACTAATCCGCGCGGACGAAGAATAGCAGCAGCGCAAACAAAAACTAGAAGTTTAATCGCTTCTCAGCCGATTAGCACGCTCTCTTCTTTGTACTCGCGAGAAGCGAACCCTATTAACGATCAATAACTCACCGTAGATTATTGAGGAAAGGAAAAAAAAGATGCGAAGAAGAGGGAAGCCAACTTCCTAACCTACCGCATACCGCGAGAATCAATTTAGAGATTTACACCATTAGCACACACACAAATACACACTTTTTTCTTGAGTACTTGTGCGAGGCACGAGTCGAAGTGTGTGTCGATGTGTTAAGTAGCAGAGATTTGAGCGCGGGAATCTTTGTAAACGGTGGAGGCGGCGAAGGTGAGAACGCAGAGTGCTACTGTGAGTAGGCTTAATTAGTTTATAATTAATCGATTAAGCTGGATTAATTTATTATTGAACAATGATACGTTCTGTTAAGGTGCGATTCCTACGAAATTAAGAGGACTGATGCTCAAAAATTACCGATACTTGATAATAACTTAATTTAGAAAGATTTACATTTACAAATCTTGATATGTCATTACATCAGATAATATCTCATAACATTGCAACTTGGTAGGCACGTCGACGAGTAAATTGATCAAAACTCTCTCGAGAGTTGTAAATCGGGATTTCGTCCGGCGGCTCGTTTTCCCCAATATGAGAATCTTGTAATCCTTTTCCCATTATGGCAGCTCGGAAGGCATGTCGTCCTATGAACAGCGAATAAAAAAAAACTTAATTTATACAAGACACAAATTCTTGACTTCTCATTCATTTCATCTTTAAAAAGACGAAACATCAAAATTCTGATTTCATACATTTATGCATAAGTTGCTCTTTTGCCAATCAAAAACTCCTCATTAGTCGCGTGCAAAATTTCCACATTTTCTGCACCACACACATCATCTTTTTCCCACGGGTGTCAATAGCACCCATTCAGTCCTTCAACTCTCCCCCACAGCAAACAAATTTTGAGGGGTGCCCAAATTGTGTCCGTCTAATTTGCTAATTTCTCAATCTCAGCCAATAACCGTTCGTTTATGGGAATCTCCCCCAAAGACCCTCCCCCTTCCACCTCCCACCTTGTATTTGCATCTGTTAATTTCGCTAATAGTGCTCTAGGGGGGTCCATAATTTATGGCCAGGTGATGGTCGTAAATTGAATTGATGTCCCCACGACGATGCCATGCCAAACTCAACTCTGCGCCCGAATTACTAGAACTCTTCAATCTCGGACGGACTCTGCCCCATCATTCATAAACCCGGGCGAGGTCGATTCCGAGCTCGCTTTTTTACGAGCCAACCCGCGTGAGCTTGTTCTCCTTAAATGCGATCGCGTTTCGGCCGTAAAACTCCATTAAAAGCGTGGGCTGCCCCCGACGGAGCGGCTCGTAAAAGCGCTCAACTTGGACGACGGTGACGGTGAATGGATGGCACACTGCCGAGGGGACACCCCAAGAGTCTCGCACTCTTCTATCACTTAATTAGTACAAAACAAACTGATTACATAGTCTGCGAGCGAGCGAGCGCGCTCGCGCAGGAGTTGGGGAGATCTTCGCTGCGTGTTTTTATTGCAGTTTTGATTAATGATTGGACGCAAATTAGCCTTAGGACGACGGAGAAGAGCTTAAGTCACTGCCTAACGGTCAGATGTCCGACCATTTATGTCCAATCGAATTACGCGACAACGCAGGTTCCAGCGAACTCCAGAAAAAGCAATTTTTTTTTTTGGGAGATTGAATGACTCAACGGAGCGAGATCTAAGCGGAGTGCGTAACACGGTAGAAGAGGAACTTCGATGTCGTGACAGACCCGGCAAAGTCGACCTTCGATTTTCCTCGGGTAATTGGACTCAGAGGCTGGCAAAGTCGCGCAGACAATTCACGGCCGCTATGGGCGGAAATTGATCGGCTGGCTATCATTTGACAGACTTCCTCGAAATGTATACTGATGATGATGAGGGGTGATCTGCGACTCATTCGGCTTAGTGTTCTGTGGATGCCGCGACTTGCCCCCAGGCAAATGGGGAGTTGTTTCGATTGAGAGCGATGACCGGTTAGGAAGACGCAGTTTGTATTAATATCTACAATGCGTTAATATTCATGTCGGAATCGGGCTTGGTGAAGTCGACACTTTTTCCGGACTCGAAGTCCGACTAGACAAACTCTCACGGACATCAGTTGTACTACGCCAGTTATTACTTGCTAATATCCACCCCGCTGTGACAAAAACCAACAATCCGGAGAAATCTATGCCGTCACCTGTCGTCGAACAACTTCTCAGAATGTACCGCAGGATGGAAATCCCTGCCGCGTGGCTTAGAACCACTTTGTTAACGATTCTTTCACTTGATCACTTAGGATGACAACCCCGAGCAGAAGAGTTCTGTTACACAGGTCGATTGATTTGGCTTCATTACTATTTTTTTCAAGAACTTTGAAGAAGTGTTTTTTTCTGAAAATTGTCATCAGCTTTACCTAGGCCATGAGCATGATTGTTCCTGAATACATGAACAGAAATTTTAATCTAAACTTGAGATCAGGGCTGTGCAGTCGGAGTCAAACACATATGAGGAACTTTGGTAGGAGTCAGAGACGGTGAAGTCGGGTCTTTAAGAAGAGTTGGAGGAGGAGCTACTAAATCTTCACAAGCATTAGTCGCCAAGAAACCTCTGCTCGGGTTCTCGTACTTTACGCGCGACTAGTGTTGATAATTTTATAGCAGTTCTAGCGAACATCCGCGTTGAATCTGACCACACTCTCTGCTGTGAGATGAGGGGGTGACACTTTTTTTGCATAAATAAACCATTACCGAGATGCTGAATATGACGCTGATGCAACGGTCCAGCCGTCCTGTGGCGCGACATGCGTTAGATCACCTCCGCGGTCAGTTCTGCGATGATCCACAACTGACACCGCACTCCGCACGGCGACATCTCCGCGCGACGATACAAATCAAAATGCTTTATGAGACAGAACCGTGCTGAACTCGGTGGAAGATCATCGTCGAGAGAGGGGTGTTTAGGGGGGGAAATCAATAAGCTCGCTATTTATTGCTACTTGATTATCGCACATAAAAGTGAATTTTACTGCGCTCGCAGCGAGTTCCCGGTCACCAAACGGAGCCACCACCTCGGGGTGGGCAATAGCATAATTTTTGTGATTATTTTAACGCCCGGGGTGGACTAAGCCGGCCGGGTTGACCAGGCTCCCAGGCGTGTTACCTGGTGACTCAGTGCGCGGATTAGCTGGATGGGTCAATTTGTTTCTGTGTTGGGACATCGCGCGTTTGAGCAAGGTTGCTGGAGAACTCGTTTCTGGGATGACTGTTTTCCCACTGGAATCTCGGCCTACGAGGCTGTCGTAACCTGCTGGTACAAAGCTTTATGCGTTACCTAAGGTTGTTTGGACATGTTTTGATAGGTTTGGAGTCGATTAGTTATTAGAACTCGCACGTAAGGTTTTGAACTCCGAGGCCTGTATAAATCTATAAACTTCTTGTAAGTTTTTCGGTAGTATTTTTTCAAACAGAGATGTTTAAGTTACTCTGAAGAGAGTCAGATCATCAATTTTATTTCAAGCTATCCAGGTACATTTTGGAGAAAGAAATGTCTTGAAGATCATCAAGCTCTATTGGAACATATTAATATACTTTTATTTCGAACTCTTCACTTGACAGACAGTAGACACTGTTCAAGTAGCTACCAACTCAAACCAAATCCCAGTTGCATGAAAAATCTCCACGATAACCGTTCCGTTGTAATGCCCAAAATCTGTATGAAATAAAAAAATCCAACCAATCTCCCTTTATGGGACACACACACATACCAACCATTGACAAATATTTCGCGGTTCCAAGCGATAAGATTCGCGCAAATCGAACTCTTCAAGCCAAACATAGTGGCGGGATAACCTCACCTCACTTTCTTACCACAGCAATTCCAGCAATGTTTATTGTCGACAATTTGTCAAAGGCCATTTCGTTTGATGTGGAAACCGACTGTCTGCAGACTCCAACTTCTTCGGACAATATCGATCCGATTTTTTTTCCCGAACTCTTCCCCCGTCCGAAAAGGGACAATTCTTCGTTTTGGATATCTCCACGTACCACCGCGCGGGTACGCAGCAAACCGGCTTTAAATTAAAAACGAATTAATTTACAAATTGTGGCCCAGCCCCGGCAAGGTCTGAGGAGAGACCTCGGGCATGTCACCGGCGGAGACGTGCCACCATAAATGGTCAGAACGAAACGAAACGAAATAAATTCAATTAAACGCGAGTGAAATTTTTTTCGTAGCGTGAGCTACGACGAGAAGAGTTGAAAATTGGGATTTTCGCGGCTTCTAGCATTGTCCTTTTTGTTGACGAAAGAAAAGCAGTGCAATCGGATTGAAATTTCAGAAGAAATTGGTAGCGGTCAATTTATTTTAATTGAAATTTGAGTTTTAGGTGGATTAATCTCCGTTTTCCCCCTTTTGAACAATGTGCGTAACTTCGGTAAATCGTTTTTCTCGCGGCTGTCGCGACGATCGCGCACGGGTACGCTTTTGGCGGGGTCCGTTTCAGATCCAGATCTTCGGGACATCTCCTCGGCTCGGAGCGAGCAATCTCGGATAATCCACGTTGCGAAATGTTCATGACTTTTTAATTTGAACCCCGTGTGCACTTTTTCGACACGCGGATCTTCCCGCCGCAATGCCTTGGAGTTCAACTCCGCGGGAGGCATTCAAATCGGACTTGGGGAAGGTTTTTGGGGGTGCGGGGGTCAGGGCACATGCGTCCGATAAGATATAATTGCACTCTTTGCCGGGCTGCGTAATTTGGTAACTTGAAACGGACTTGCTGGAGTTTCTTCGCCGATGGTTTGTTAACGATACGACGAAACAACAGCCAATAATCATTATCGATAATTGTGGGGTCAAATTGATTTCTGGGATAAACGGTGACGTTAAAGTTCGGTGCTGATTGTAATGGCGAGTTTTTAAGACTGACACTTTTTGGGAGGTTTTTCGTTTCGGAGGATTTCGATATCTGTTAATGTGAAGTTTATCTGAATTTTTGATGACTTATGGAAAACTGAGTTCAGATTGATTTTGAGTGCCATTTTTCCGGTAAGTAATATTTATATGTGATATTCCTGTGCTAGATTTTGTTACTGATTGGTTATTCACAATTTCAAACTGGTTTCATTTTGATCTTGTTCCAAAATGGAACCCAAAATCCGACTTTTTGGTCAAAGTTCGAAAACAAGATCATTAAGCCAAACCAAGCTTATGAATGAAATACCTTGATAAATTTGTGGGACGCACATTAGCACTGCTTACTTAGGCTAACCCAAAAGTCCACCAGTTGGACGAAAACAACCCCAGACGATACTGGTAAACAACAACAAAAAATGTACTTCCAGTACTCGCTGCATTTTGCAAGCCCCACCAAAAACTTGCATATTTTCCGCGAATTTACGGTTCATTATTGTTTAATTGCCCACACCGAGTCGCCGAGTTCCAAAAAAAGAACTCCGCAAATCTTCGCACCACGGTCAACAGGTTCCAGCCGTTGAACTGGTTCGCCCGAATGGAATTCATTCCGTCTGCCCGCAGTCCCGAAAATCGGCTCAGCATGCATTATGCAAATATTTGCAGCGCCGACCAACGTCCGACTTAATGAGCTGGGCCGTGGCCGTTCTTGATCTCCACCCTGACCGTCATCAACTACAATCACTGCAGCGCCCGGTTGACCATGAGACCCTGCTGCAAGACCTTTACCTGCAAATCGAACCGAATCAACCCGAATGCTGCATCGACTAGTAGCAATCTTTCCGGGTTCATGGTGATACCGCAAATTTATTAGGTTGGCTAAACGACCAGGTCGCGATCGGGGCGTCGTCAACCGGTTCAGCGCGATCCGATTCCGGCGAGCGATTAATCATGCGCGCTTACATGTGTTTCGAGAATCGCGCGCCACTTGATTAGAACTTGATCTGACAAAGATTTGTGTTGGGGGGTCCTACAAGATCGCCCAATCGTACCGCCTGATAGAGCAGTTCCATTATTAGCTACACAGCAGTTGATGTCATTGTTCGCCGTGACGAATCGCCGGAAGATTTATCACCTTGGCGGTAGCGCTGGTACAACCATCATGTGGTCGTTTACACACACACGGTGGATCATTTCCGGAATCTCCGTGTGGTGATAAAGCCTAGCTGAAGATGTGCGTGTCTGCTCCTAGTGCTGCAAGGGGCAGTTTCCCCTAATCAACTTTGTAAAGTGATACCACAAACAACTCGCGAGCGCTAAGGAATGCACAAAATCGGTCTAATGAATATTCATTCAGATTTGGTGATGGTTTCGGTGGAACACCTGTGTACACGTGCTGCTGTTGAAGCTGTCGAGCTATGGGATGACTTGGGCTGACTTGGACTGCGTGCGCGAGTAGGAGTTCGATAATGGAGTGTAATTTGTTACTGGACACCTTATGGATTATGGCTACTTCAGAAGGGGACGATCGGGCCAACAAGATGACACTTTACTAAATTGGGTGTTAGTTAATTTGATGGAGATTCGATTAGTGTAGAAAACTGTGGAAAAAATTGTAGACTTTTAGAATTAAAGATATTTAACTAGAGGTTTAGCGTTGATATAGATTGGAGACTTGAATCGAACACGGAGAAAAATGAGTTCCGAAAATCGTCTTCTTACCTAAGAAATCCCTAAAATTCGATTTCAATCTTGAGATATTCAAAAAACCCGAAAAAACTCCGAGCATTGTTGTCCCTCTTTGTATGAAGAAGTTTCAAACTTGTCATGCTACCTTGACACAACTTGGAAATTGCTGTAAGTGCGACAACTGGGGATTCGATTAGTGTAGAAAACTTTGGAAATATTATGGACTATTAGAATTAAAGTTCTTTAACACCTAAACTCCCAAGCTCAAGAAAAATGAGAAATTTGTATAGACTTTCCCCCTTTTTCTTAAGCTTGGGAGTTTAGGTGTTAATGAGAAGTTTAGCGTTCCAAAACTTAAGATTGGAGACTTGAATCTAAGTCTACATCAATTGCTGCGTTAATATTTCGTCGTTGTCGATTTCAATCGATATTCAATAACTCGATTTCAATCGATATTCAATAAAATCAAAGAATCGAGCTTGTTGTCACTCTTTATATGAAAGAAGTTTCAATCTTGTCATGCTATCTTTACACACCCTGAAAATTGCTGTAAGTGCGACAACTGGCCAAAGGGATTTCAGGTCAGTACGCGTTTGACACACGTACATTCCCGACTACCTATACATTTGAAGTTGTAACTCGGGACTCCGGCAACCAAACTTATCCAAACTCAACCAAACTTCAGAACAATGCAGATAATGGTCAACCAATCAAAATGTGTTTGTTATTGTTTACATTGCGTGCTTCATTTTTTGTTTATTAAAGGTCAAACATTAAAACGCGTTTTTCTCGGAACGTCAAAATGGCAGGTGCGAAAGCTGGTACAACAGCGTCGATTTATAGAACGATATTAACAAATTTCAAGCAAGATTCTGGTAATTTTATTCAAAATTTAAAAAAATGACTAACTAGTTCAAAAGATTCGTCAACCGGCCACCAAAAAGTTATAAACGCAACAATGAAATACTTTTATGGATTTTATTTATATTGCAAGGTACCACATGGGAGTAGTCCTGAGCTATCGGAACAGCCGGTGTCGGTGCGGGTCCGGTTCGTGAGCCATAAAACTTTATTGCAGCAATGTTTTGTTTGTCAATCGCTTTATTGTCGCCATATCGATAGTCAGTTCGTCTTCTTGTATTTTATAGCGAATTTTGTTGAAACAACTCAATAATCTAAAAATATGGGAAAAACTTTGAAATCTTGCTCGAGGTATTCATTCAAGTCAATTCATAGTTGATCTCCAAATTCCGATACCTAACCACTTGACCGAAAACAGTAATCAATACTTCTAGTAGCACAATTAACCCCTTGAAACTCCCAAAACTCTGGTACATGATTTCTCAAATTAACTGACCGATCTTAAAGTAATAACAACCTGTGTCAAAGTGGTGTACGCACGCTGATCGATCTCGAACAGCCAAAATCTGAACCAACGCCTGCTTCAGAAGATGCTGTAGCCGCCGCATCAGACTAATTTGCATAATAATTGTTTACCTGCGACCTCCTCCCGTAATCATATCGTGTTTCTTTGCTCTTGTGCGGTTAATTTTTTTTGTTCAAGTCAGCGATTTTCGTTGACTGCTCTTCTTTCGAGTGCAATTTGCACTGGTTTTTGTACCAAGGTCTGCACCGAGAAAAAAAAACCTCCGTAATTGAAGTGCCGTGTTTTGAGCCCCTCCGCGCGACGGACATAAACGAGGCAGTTTTGGCGGCGTTTAATCGGTAAAAAATGAGACGATTTATAAAGCAACAAAAATAATCCGCAGGTGAAACTGGAACTCACTAAACATGTTAAAGATTCAATTAACCGAGTCGCACATTGGGGCGAAAATATGTCTGCAAATTGGACGACATGGTGACATTTTGGGGAGCGCGGGGAGTACCCCGCAAATAGGGGTAACAAAACTGCCGAAATACCGGACAAGGTGATTATTTCGGTGTAAAATTGCTGGGAAAATTTTATAATTGGCTAGGGGGCGCAGTTTAAACGATGCTTGCTACACTAGGGTGCCCAGAATATGGGAATTTTTCTCAAAACCTCGCCCACTAACTGATTATTGTTCCTTAAGCTATTTTAGGACTCTGGGCCAAATATGAGCATAATTGGTCAACATTTACCCATTGATACTCGGGGGTGAAGTTTGTATGCGAAAAATCGAAAAATTGTATGAAAAAAAACAATAGTATTATTGTTTGGTCTGCACGGAGCGCTGTTTCCATCCAAATATTCCCAAAAGTGAGAATATCATTGGAAATTTAATGCTCTACAACTTTGTAGAACATACCAAAGCTGTAAAACTCGATCCTAAAAGTTATTAGCAATTTAAAAATGTCATTTTTGTATGAAAAGCATTTTTTTCACCAACTTCAGGCTCGGGTATCAATGGGTTAATCTTAACTAATTTCGCTCAAAATTGACACAGATGCTTAAAATTACTCAAAAAACAGTTTTCCGCTTGTGGAGCAGCGGTCATTTGTTCTGGGCACCCTAATGCTACACGGAAGATTCAGTTACAAGAATCGTTTACAATTGTTCACGAAATTGACAAGAAAAGGAAGAAACGAACACATTTCTTGGTGATTTTTGTCAAAACAGAATAATTTTAATGTAAGGCTGTTTGAACATATTTCGAAATATTTTTTTTAAGTTAGAGATATCCCGCAGAGAAGATTTTGTGAACGGATCACATTTCACAGAATCTAAAGGGGAGGAAGGATACGTGGACATACCGTACTGAACGCCTTAAGAGGCTATAAACACTCAATACCAAACCATTGATGTTCACCTGCATATCCCCCACATTCACAATTGCTCACTCAATTATGGATCCGATAATTACTAAAACCACACAGCCAATGAGTTTGAAAACAACAACGCCAGCAACATCGCATCCCCATCGTCTGCACGCAACATATCAACCACCACCCCCACATCGACGTCGTCAATAAAATGGTTATAAAATCAAACTTCCCTTTCCCACCTTCCGCGTCCAATATCCCTGGGAAACTCAGTGACTTCAGTGACGTCTTTGGTGCCGTGACTTTGATACTGCGGTCGGTGTGGATGAAAATAGCCTACAATTACCTCATCACTGGGTGCAATCTCAACATTTCCAAACTCGATTTGCTGGTTCATCCAGGTGGAACATTTCACCCTCCTTCACCCCGAGTGGTTGCATCCTATGGCAACCCCACACTCCCCTTGTTCTCTCTTCCAGTTTCGTGTGTCTTTGCTGGCCTGATAAATATTCTAGCAAGTGTTCTCGAAATAAATTGCGTTCGATGAAAGCTACTGGTTTTACGATTTGTCTACGTAATTTTGAGGCTTATTTTTAGATTTTCTTTTAAAAATCTTAAGCTTGAGTTATTCTTAAACAATAATCAAATTTGAAAAAGGCAAAAACGGTAACACAATACACAAATTCTACCAATCGAACACCCGACGCGTCACCGTGACGTCAGGCCCCGATTGATTACATGAAGTCCGTGCCAGTCAGTTCATCATCCCCGCTGAACTCCACCCCCAGCACCCAAAAACCCAACCTCCCGTGACCACTCGAGAACAATTTTGCGGCTTATTTCCGTCCCGACCAAGTGAGGGGCCGCGCGCGGTTTTGATTGATTTTGCCGAGGGTTCCGTTTCCGGAGGGGGGAGTTAAACTCGTGATGTAACTGGACACATGCTGTAGACACAGGTGGCTAACCCAAAACGGGTACGCTGTGTCTGCCCGCGTCACGGAGTTTGTCTTCGGGGGTGGTGGGAGGTAAAAATAGTCCAGCCTGAGTGAAACCAATAAAACAGTGAATATCTGAAGAGGGGGAGGTACAGTCATTATCTAATAAAAATCGGGGGAGAAAACAGTAATTATTCCGGAGAGCTCGTACTCGGAGCTTTAAACTTTACATAAGGTCGTTGACGTCAGTGGAGGACGTGCAGGACTGGCAGGGGCTATTTTTGAACAAACGTAGAACCCCCCGATTCGGATTTGATTGATAAATTGGTTCGCAGGTTGGACAGCAAATTGATATTGCCCCAGAGCTCGAATGATTTGATAACCACCGCTCTGGTGTGCGTCACACGGGGAAAATCGCTCAGATCTGTGGATTTTCCGAGGAAAGCTTGGCCGGACATTGGCAGCTGACGTTAGAATTCGCGTAGCAGTGGTTGTATTATGCATTGTGTTGTGAAACCATTTTAAATTAAAGCTTTTTCAAGAGATAGAGATCCAAGAAGCTATTCTAGGGTTTCCTTTTCAGCGAACTCTGAATATGCTTCAACAAGCAAGAATAATCAATTGCACTAATATTTCTAGGCAGTATTCCCTGATTGTATTTACAGTTACTTATGTTTTTTTTTTATAAAATGTTTTTTTTTTATAAAATGTTTTTTTTTTAATAATTTTATGTTGTAAATTTTTTTTTGTTTTACTTTTGGAAAGGTCTACAAATAGATAATTTTCTTAACTTCGTAGTTCAGACCAAGTTATACATCTTTTAAAATATTTAGTAGATCAAAAATTTTTGTCAAAGTTTCGTTTTTAACCCTTTACAACCGAACCCTGCATCTAGGCGGGCTTCGATCTATAAATTCGCCAACAATCATTTTTTCAACCAATTTTTAATCTTTGAAAAGCTTTGGAGAGAAGAACTTTTGAAATTGAAAGACAATTTCAGGGTTAGAAGTTTGACTCGTTTTATGTGACTTTGCCAATGATTTTAAAGATGTCATTTTTCTGGGGTCAATTTTGGCTGTTTTTATGTGAAAGTAAGTATGCAGTAATTTTTTGTAGAGTCTCAGCCAATGCCTCTTAGCAATTTATATTTAATTTATAATCGTATCGTTTTATTGCAGAAAATGTGAAAAACAAGCAATTTTTTTTGTTAAAATGGCCTTTTGTTTTTGAAAATACTATCAAAAACAAACATAAACTAAATATGATGTATGCAAATAAAAAAAAAAACTCGAAATGAAACAAGAAAACCAAAAAACAAGAGAAGTTAAGTTTTTCGTAGAACAAAAATTGCTCAAAAAGACCTAAACACGGGACAAATGAAAATTTTTGAAAAAAAAAATGTTGAGCAGTAGAGGGTTAATATTGAAATTGGACCAACAGTTTCCGAGATATCTTCGGTTGACAATTACAGACTAATAAGCTGAAACTTAGAAAATTTCATTTTCATTGATTCAAATTCCAATTTGTGAGGCTGTATCACAATTTTTCAAATTCAATTTAGCTTTTAAAAAAATGGAAAAGGATCACAAATAGGAAATAGTTGTAAAACTAAAGTGAGAATTTTGTCTTATAAATTCATTGAAAATGAGGCCTGAAATATTTAATTTCGTTTTTTTATCAACCGGCCTGTTTCCTCCCCAACCCCTCGAGCTTGAACAAAGCTGAAAGGCAAAAACTTTACACACAATTTGTACTAGCCTGCACACATTTTTTTTTGGAAAGATTATTCAAATCTATTTTAGGATACTGACTTAAATATATAAAACTTTAAAAAATAATGCTCAAGCTCAACATTTTAACTAACCCACCAAACTATTATTTGTGTATTTTAGATTTAAGAAAAAGAAATTGAGAAAACATTGAAATTAATTGAGTTCAAATTTATCTTCAAAAAACTTTTTCATATTCTAATAATTCACAAAAAAAATTTGAAACCATAATAAATAATTTTGAATGAATTTTGGAATATCCTTTAATTCAACTTAATTTTCCTCAACCATCTTTTAAGAACTGTTCAGGTGATTTTGTTTATTTTAATAAATAGAACAGCTCTTGTTTTTGAGAAAGTTAAAACTCGCACGATATTATACAGTTAGATATGTAAGCCTCTTTCAACTTTTTGTACACCTGAGTTTGAGTTATAGATATTTTTTACGTTAACCGAATTGGTAAAAGTTTCTTAATCATTACATTTCTGAAAAAAAAACTCCAGGTTTCTTGAAATGCTTAAGAAAATGTGTTCAGAATTTGGAGATTTCAAGGAAAAAGGTAGTAGGTCGGTATATCAATAGGATGATCATATAAAAAGTTATGTAACGAACGATAGAGAACATCATTTTGTTCATTTTTTGACTTTTTGTGAGTTATTAAACATAGAACGAACTCAAACAGTTTCGAATTCCTTAAATTCCTTAAAATGCAATTATTACTTAAATTACACAGAAGCCTGTAATATTTTGAAACCATGTTAAGTTGAAGCCGTTGAACATTTTCGAAGAAAATTGATCATCATTCTAAAATTCTCTGTATTGAATTCAATTTAACGAATTTCTGCACCAAAATGAATCAGCATGTGCCGGTTGTTACCTTCTTGGAGCCACTGAAAGAATTTTTAGTCTAAATCAAATGTGTTTCAAAATTTATTTAATTTTGTGGTACAATCATTGACGTCCTAGTTGACAATCATTGATTAATGACAATTTCCATAACTTTTCAAGGATGGGATAATCGTTAACAAAGGAATCAGCATGTGTAGTGTACCATTCTTAACAACTTGTAGAAGGAATGTTGTCAAAATATTGATTGCGACGCAAAATTTATATCTTTAAACGAAAAATCATGGCAATGATGGAAGACTTCACGTTAAGGAAATTTATAGTTCCGCACATCCTAGATGACAGGTTGTGAAGTCAGAAACAATGATTTTCAAGGAAAAATAAATAAATAAAATTCACCCCCCTTATCGATTTACTGAGAAAGCCACTTGTTGGAACAATTTTTTGAAAATTGTAAAAACAATCTTCATTAATAGTTTTATAAATAAAATGTATTTAAAAGTGGAACGAAATCCCAGATATGAATAAATTGTCAGGTGAATTGAATCAAATTTGACTGCAGATCTGGATTTAAGGGCAAGAATTACACTTTCTCTCAGACAATTTTTTTGTTTTAAAATTTTCTACAAGCTGCATGCAACGGCTTTATTCACGAAAATCGTCTACCCAAAGTAAATGAGCAGTAAATATTTTTATCAAGATAAAACTACCGTCATCAGGGGTGACATTGGGTCTGGGGGGTGAGATTGGGTCATACAAAAATGCCAAAATTTGTATGACCCAATCTCACCCCCCAGACCCAATGTCACCCCTGATGACGGTACATCTATTTTCACATTAAACAATCTGGTAGAATACAAAACCTTTAATCTTTGTCTGATATTGGTAGAGCGTCTTGATTCTAAGACTATAACTTATCTTTTAATATAAAAATAAGCCTTATCTAAACATTTTTTGCATTGATTTCAATCAGGAACTCATTGAAATACCCAAAATCTTCTTCAACATCCACCTTGTCACCCCAGGGGGGTCTCCCCAATCAGGTCAATCATCGCCGCGGAACCGATCCCATCAAGCCCAAAAGGGTCTTGGGTTTCGGCCGTAACTACCGTCGCCAAATCGCCAGGGTTTCCTCTTTCAACCACACAGCACACCAGTTGAGAGTCTAATCGCAGCTCCTCTGTTTTGGAGGCACGCGTGCCCAATCGTCGCCGCCACCACCGCCGGGGGCTATAAACATGACTTGACCTATCAAACGCTGCCCCGCTTGATACCCCAACTCGAGACCAAAGAGGAACTCACCGAAATAAAAAAAAAAACCGCACACGCCGATCCAACCCCAGCTACCTTGACAAGAATGTGTCTAGCGCGCAAACAATGCCAGCAGAGCAGAACCAGCAAGCCCCGCTTCAAAACCGGAACGACTCACATTTCAAGCGCTAATTATTACCTTGCCTGTGTCTGTACACCGCGAAGATCTGGGCGTCAACGGCGCGCGGTCCGGTCTCCCCACTTGCGTGATGTAGCACTTTCGATTTCGTTAGATGCCCCTTCGGGAGGGAGGCGGGGTAGACAACACACCCCGCGTCGTCGAAGGAACGACCTGCAAGATTGGATTACCGGTTCTTGGTCCAATTCTCGCTCGCCCGAGCGAACAGGTTTGCGCGTTCTAGAACTGGATCATCACCGCGCGCTTGCGCACTTCCCCCTCCCATCTTCACGACGAGTCTGACATTTTCGCGCGCAGATCGTATGGCATGATTAGCTGGGTCCAGCTCAAGGACGCGCGGCCGTACGGCACAGAACCGCACCCTGTCCTGAAGCGATGTGCCGTGGGCATCGTCACAGGAAGCTCATTACCATGTCCTCTCCTCGGCTTGGCGCGTAATGTTTGGTCCGCGGAGTCGCTTTACGACCAAATGATTGAACTGCAATAAAACCGAGACCGAGACGCGGCGGCGCAGCTGCGATGCCGAAAAAAGAGCTTTTCAATGTCGCGTTTGCGATGCTGGTGAGATGTGGAGGTTGGGCGCGATGAAATCTGGATGCTTCCAGGGAGTTCGGATGCTCAGTTTAAGCTGAAGTAGTGCAGCTGCAAAACTTTGCTCTGTGATTGACCCTGCAATTGGCGCACTTTACTCGCAAAATTTAGCTCTCTTGATTGTCATCGCTTTTTAGCAATTAGTTGATCCGGTACTAGAGCAGCTGCATAACTTTGCTCTTGAATTGACCCTGCAATTGGCGCACTTTACTCGCAATTGACCCTCAAGATTTGTTGGGTTCCTTAGCAGCGTTCAACTTTTGTGAAGATCAGTCTTCAACCACAACAATCCAGCTTGACCAGATTTTTTTTTCGCATTTTCGTGCGAGATTTCGTCGATCAACTACTGGACAGCCGGGCCCCGTGGTGACTATTTATTGAGCCAGAACACACGGTGAAGAGAACATGCGTTGAGGACTATAAATTGGATCGTGCGAAGAAGTTGATCAAGGGGACAAGCTTCGGAGAGGTATAAATAGAATATGATCAGCTTTGTGACGGATAGATTGATCATCACAAAGCGGTAGCGAATTTGGAACCAATTAATCATGACTCTAATCCAGTTAGGGGTGCAAGGTCGCGCAATCCGTCTGAATGACGTGAACTCATGCTGAGTTCACTAACTTTTTGTCGGTGACATCACCCGGAATGTCTAGTAGATAGCCACCACGTGCCCAACTTTTAACCCCAGATAAAAATAGTAATTCCATTAAAATTTATGCGAAGATTCTCATAACTCGTTACACACCCCTGAGCCGGACTCACGTGTCTTCGCCGGTATTAAAGCTCATCGCCTTAAGTTATCTCAAAGTACCACTTACTACGCCTCAGCGGTATCTAAACGAACCTTCTGATTAGATAGCGATCGCAAATGGTTTCGCATAACCGTTCATTTGCGCAGCACACTTTCTCGCTTTGGAGGTTCAACCCCCGGAGGGGAACCAGCTACCTTTAGTCCTTCGGAAATTCGAGGATCTCCGCTGCGAACTGATGATGCTTCAAACAGCTAATAATGCACAAATTTAGGCAATCGACAACCCCGTTGACGGTCGCACCGGATGATTGATGGAACCGTGCTGGGAGTCCCGTACCGTCGCAGTATCGATGATTGGAACCGGTTAATTTGGGTAGAGATTGGAGTCGCGTTGAGATCTCTGATTGGCAACCCCCCGCTAGACAACTTCTGCAGACTCGAACAACCGCAACCAGGAATGAGGCAAGTGTTAAATATGACAGCCCGATGAGTGGTCATCTTCATTACGATTAATACCCGCTCGGAGTCGGTACGGCGCGCGAGGACATACACTCTTGCTCTCTCTCTCTCTCATGATTAGTGCAATCATAATTTGTGTCGTCCGAAGCGCAGGCGAGCGTTTGGGATAAATCATTCCGAAAACTGTTGCACAACGACTTGAACAAGTCCGAACTCTCCGCGCGCAGGTGATGAGTCTCGACAGTCTCGAGTCGGGCTCGGCGGGTAATTGATTTATTGATTGATGAGCTTTGTTGTGTTGATTTTGCTCCCAGAGGCGAAATGATGACCAGCATTGCGGTGCATGCGTAGAGGCAAGGTCGCGGTAATTACGAGTGGGCCCTCTGTCGAGAGATCTGGGCGTCTGGACGGTGAAGATTACGCGGCCCGCGATGGGTTTTTGGGGTTTGGGTGTTTTGAGTGATAATATTTTAATGTTTGCCGGTTAAGCTCTCAACGACTTCGGGTTTTGAGTTGGTATGTAGTGCTTGAGATCACATGTTGATGATTTTCTAGGAGATATCTGATTCACAGGAACACAGTAAAAAATGGTTATATTACATCTGGGGATGGGTACAACTTTTATGTCATTCATTGAAGTAAGTAAATCGTTGATAAAATGTTCGAGATTTCATGAATCCCTCCGCATCTTACTAAATGTATCGTACAAATTGTCCTGACCTCAAACTAATGCATGATCAACTGCAACAGATTAAGTTCTTCAAAACAGTCAGATCTTGATTAACCAAACCACGTACGTTGTCAACAAACACAATTAGAAGGTCACGTACCATAGCGGTACGCACAGAACAACACTCCCCGGGCAGAACTTTTAAGGTATGATCTTCAGCCACCTTCCGTAACCCATCTCCGACCACCCTGGACCCTGGACCTGGAAATCCAATTAACGATTTCCCAATTCACAACAAACCCGCGAAACACGCCGCGCTGCACCGCCCCACCGTGTCTGACCTAGCAGAGGTTTCGCTTTCAACTCTACGCGACGACTGTTCTTTATTACAGTTTTTTTTTGCTTCTTCTCCTCTCGTCGGCAAACAATCGAATTCACTTAGTCATTCGGCTGATCCGCGAGCCAAAGTCGGCGGCATCCAGCAGCGTCGCGTACCGAGGAGTCGTCGTCGTCGTTAAGCCTAGCCCAAAAGTTGGCGATGCATTCCGTAAGATCCATTCCAAGATCGCTGGAGAGACTAGGCCATGGGAGTGTTTGGGTTGACTGATGTCTCTTCCTTTCGGCGGTTGTCGACGCGCGTTGCGCTAGGGTGGTCTGCACATTTTTGTAGGTTTTTACACGAGGAACAACTTTGTGGAATATTTCAAAGCGATTCGGATTGATCCTGGGGAGCTACATGCCGATTTATCGGATACCTTTGCGTTTATATGAAAGCTGGGGTATTATACAAATCGCAATTTAACTTTTCAAGGTCAGCTCTAAAAGCTTTGCAATATTCCACAATATTGTTCTTTCTGTAATTACCTACAATCCTTAAAATTGAGGTTTGACCACCCTAATACCACGGGGGTCTCCCAAGCCGGTAGTGGCAGATGAGAAGATCTGCCGAGTCGTCGTATATTGTGCAATCCGTTGACGGTTACGGTACAATTTGTACCGCACTCGGCGGTACACAACTGGAACGAACCGTCGGCCAACAGCTAATACCTCGGGACTTCTGCAATCCGACGTGAGGGAGAGATGATTGAAATTCTCGCGCGACCTTCGACGAGTGTGCCAATACGGAGTAGTGTGTCCCAACGCGCTTTATTGAGTCATTTGGGTGATTGAAGGCACGGATCAACGGAACCAAGTCACGCTACGGAGGGCTCTCACGTGGTTGCGCGCGTCCAAACGGTCGGTTGACAGCCGGTGGTTCCCAGCGTAGACGACCCCCGTTCGATGGGGCAATGATTTATAAAGAGTAATAACGATTCTATAAATCCGTCAGAGTGGATCGCGAACGCGATCATCGCAAGAGTGACGACTAATCCTTGACGCGACCCTGTTCGGGCTCAGGCAAGAAGAGACATGATCTTCAAAGATCTTGGAGTTCTCGGTGAGCCGCACACAGCATGAACTCTCCACACGCGCGGTTGGTGGACTAATCCGTTGGACATGTAGATCGCTCCACGGTGATTGCCGGCCGGTGGAAACGGGGAGAGAATCCCCGTAAAAGGTTTGCACTTTAATGATCTGTGTGTGTTTGTTTTGGCGGGAGCGCTAAGAAGTGTCAGTGCCGATCAGTGTCATCGGTGTTGAGGGTGCTGGTGGGTGGTTGAAGGGGTAAACAAGTGATCCGAGTCCGAGTTGAAAAGTGATAGGCCTAGGGCTACTGGTGTTCTTTCAAGTGTTGTTCAGTTGAAGAGGTCACCGTAAGGGGTGATGCTTGGGGAGATCAGATCGTAGATTTGTACCACAAAAATTAAATAAATTGAAATTATTTTAAAGATAGACTGCTCTGAATTCCAAGTCACTGCACTCTGATATATTTTAGTTTTCTTCACATAAATAATCCAATTTCTAAACCAAATGAGTCGCTAATCCGAGCCTGCTTCGGCTCTCGATTCATGCAAAATATTTGAAAGTTTCCTGTGTCCAACCAGCAGCATCCCTCTCCCCTCGAGGCATCTTCGCGAGCTAATCCGTAACATCGCTCAAGAGATTCCTGCACCCCCTCTGACCATAACCCGCCAACGAGCAGCATCACCAACAGCAAAAAAAAAAAGGCAAAACACTTTGCACCTCTGCCAAGTAGCCAAAAAAGAAAAGCGATCAATAAATCACATTAAAATTGTAAATCGCTAGAAAGTTTCGGGTCTCACTGGCTGGTTTTCCTGTTCACGAAACCCATCAAGGAAGATGGCGAGTTTGAAGCAACAAAAAAAACGTTCGTTTTCTGCTGAAAAGAGTTTCCGCACAAGTCTCTTCCTCGCACAGCTTTAGGGTGGCAGCGGGGAGGTCGTGAGCCGACAAGTGTAAGCCCAAACAACATATGAGTCCTCCTCCCTTTCCGCACCACCCACCACCGGTGGGTCCAAAAACCCCCAAAAAACAAAAGTGGGTGAACGATATTTTGGAGACGCTCGTCGCGCATATATTGGTGGAGATGAGTCGCAAAAGCATCCACCAGCAAAATCTTCGAAACTGAAAGTGCTTTTTTTTTTTGCTTGGAGATGAGCCCCTTTCGTGCGTGAAAAAAAACCTGTTTCTTTCCGTTCCCAAAATTGGTGCAGCCGAAGATCCGAAGAAGACACCGGTCAACCTGTGAGAGGTCTGTTTAGCGACCGCAAAAAAAAAATCGTAAAAATTTGAATTTTTATCTGCGAAAAGTTTTGTTTTTACGGTTTTTGCCAAGTTTTTGCTAGGGTATTTGGTTGCGTGCGATTGATCTGGTTTGTGTTTACGATTTGCAGCTGCACCTCTGTTTTCAATCAATGAAGACTATCGCTTATGTGAGAAATATGTCACTTGATATCATTTATTACATGTACAGTATTTACCAAGCACTCACGATGATTTTTTGCATGAATTTGAAAAAATATCACATTTTGCATTTATTTGATAAAATTCAAATGTTTTGAAATAGACAAACTATGAAATTTATTTATTTATGGATGGGAAAAATCACTAGCTCTAACTTACAAGTATCAAAGTATCTTTTTTAAATCAAATTGTAATGGAAACTGTCGATTTCTGTTTGTTTTTAATATTTATTCTCATGTCAGTTTTTTTCTTGATAACATTTAAGAAAAACTAAGCTTTACATTAGGGCATCCAATTTTCACGGGTTTTGAATTTCCCGGGAAACGGGTAAAATATTTTTGAAATCCCGGGATTTTTTTTAAACAGTCATAAAATCTATGTTTTCATTATTATTGTTGTATTTTGAAAGCTTAAAATCGTAGAATAAGCTCAATAATATTTATTAGTGATAATCTGAACTTTAATGTAAATAAGGATGAAAGCTTTTAAATAGCTTGTACGATTTTTTTTATTGTTTTTGTTCTTTGTTGTGCTTTGGGTTTTAAGAGAACTACAATTTTTGATTCAAATGTGATTCAATTTAAAATTAGTCTTTCATAAATATATTTCATTTATATATATTTTTTTAAATGACATAAGTTAAAAAGCTTGAAAAATTTCTTTGAAAATATTTAGAAAAAAAAGAAACAACAACAAATAAAATCATGCCAGCCGATGTAAAATTTTAAATAAGTTTTGAATTTCATGTTTTATACAAAACATATTTTACAAGTTATCTTTAAGTTACTACCAACTGGGGTAACAGTTGGAATAGGTACAGGAGATTTTAGAGCAGTAAATTTGGAATCCGGTGTACTAATTGTTTTGTTCTGTACATGTTTTAACCGAAGTAATTCAAAACATTATGCAAAAAATATGGTGATATTCATCAGAGATTGGTGACAGATTTTGTGTAAAAAAAATGTGGTATATTTCATCAGGAATTGGTAATTTTTTTATCAGTTTCTAGAAAATTTTCATCAGGTTCACATTTTTAATCATTTTTAGATAAAAATACCGTAAAACGGGGTGACTTTGATAGGTTTGAGATTTTTTCGCAAAATGAAGAGTACAACTAAAATACGTACGCAATTGCATGGAATCATATTGACCGGAGTAGAGAAAGGTTCAAGGTACTTCTAGAAGAAGTTTTCATACAATTTTGAAAAGTTTAAAAAGTTAGTTAACTATAATTAAGAAAACGTTGATGGATAGCATTATTATCATGTTCTCAAAGTGTCATGATTTTCTCAATGAACATGATTTTCAAATCGGAAAACGAAATGCATTTTCGGATTCTTCGGACAATTTTCCACAAGGAGAAGTTAAACGAAGTTAGTAAATAAAAAAATTGTGTGTTTTTGAAACATAATTAAATAAAACTTCATAATTTGAAGGCATTTTCAGTTGAACAAATTTTATAGAAAATGTGAAATTTTTTGGTTCGTGCTTCGAATTCAGTTTAAAATGCAATATGAATCGATAATTTTTCAAGCAAAAATATTTTTAACAAATTTCAGGCAAAATTCTGACTTTTTAACAATTTTACCTAAAATTTATATGTATTTTGTTAAAATGTTTATAAACTTAGTTAACTAAATATAAACATTGATTTTTTTTGTTAAAAACTATATCAGCAACCTTAGCGATGGTACATGCGAAGCAAAAATAAAATTTGAACACATTTAACCTGGTTTTAACAACAAAAACTATGACTATCAAAGTCACCCCGTTATTCAAAATAGGAATTTTCAACGCAACTATTTTTTTAAACACTATTGAAAAAACTTTTTTTTCAAAAATAGTGCATGGACCTTGTGTGGCCTACCCTAGTACATGTTTTAAAAATAATAGTCTTGAGAAAACCCTTACCAGTTGGAAAATATTCCAAAAATAAATTGAAATCCTATCAAAGTCACCCCAGTTTACGGTACTCAAAAAAGAGGTAATATTCACCCAACCAAATTTTCAACCTTCCAAAATTCAACTTTTTTTCTGTGTAGCTGTCTTAATTCGTTACATTTGTTCTGATTTGCTCCAGATGCCGGCGTTTGATTAAAAATAATTTAACAAGATTTTTTTTTTTTAAATTTGAAATCATAAATAAACGTGAATATTACACCCATTCTTTTAGAAATATATAAAATTAAATAGAAAATATTTTAAGCACTAGGTATTTTGCGGATCTGTAAACTAAAATTTTAACAATTTTCCCTAATAAGCCAAATTAATGCTGATATATACCGAATACAAATTTTAATGCTTTAAAATTCTTATCGATTCATCAATTAATCGTAATTACAATGTTCTGTAATTGTTCATCAATTTTTACATTCAAATCTAAATTTTCAGACCATAATTTGATTTTTTTTTTCATTTTCGGAAATCCCTGGATTCGGGAATTCCCGGGATGGACGCACTACTTTGCACAATCCATTTGAAATATTATAAGGATTTAGTAAACCTTACACAATTTATTTTAATTTTTTACCTTTTTTATTTTTTTACCTAAAAAATGTGAAGTACAACAGCAACTGATATAAATTTCACCAACTCACTGATGTAAAGTTGCTTATTTGTCTTGCTTACAGATCATTTTTTTTTGTAAAAATGTCAACTCAGAATCAAAAACTGAACAAATATTTGTTAATTTATTGAATTCTACATTTATTTAAAATAAATATAACATGAAAAAAGTTAAAATTTTGAAGATTGATAACTTGGTTGGTTGAATATTGCCTCTTGTTTGATAATTTTTACTTAAAAAATGCGTAACATTTTTAATTTCAAGTTTTCAACAGACATTGATGAAATTTTCAAACAACCAGTTTCAAATGAAAAATTAAATTTATTTTTTGTCAAATCACATTTTTGCTACGCAAAATCTAACACAATTTCCAGATGTAAGATAACCATATTTTTTGTTCTATATTGTTAAAAGTGTTTCGTGTTCATATGTTTTATATATATTTTTTTACTTTATTAGAAAATTTACATGTCTGAATTTAAAATGTGCAGTGACGAATATTAAACTTTGAAAAAAAATGTGGGCCCTTGTAGTTTTTAATCAAGAATTTAACAAACATATATTTTCAGCTATCACACCTTGATTTTTCAACGAAATTTTGAGTATCTCCAGAACTCAATTGAAACATTCATGTGTGACATGAATTGTTTTTACGTTTTGTAATGTACAATACAGCAAAAAGATAAGAAAAACCTTTGGCTGGAAAAAACTTGTTTAAAATTTGAGTTTAAAAAATGCATAATTGATTCCAAAAGACTAATATAATTTTTATGTCACATGCTTTAAAAAAATCTGGGGGAAAAAATAAATTAATGCTAAATAATTAATTGAAAAAAGTATTGCAGATTATTGGAAACTTTGAAGATTTAATAATTTTTGCGTTTTAAACTTTTAAAATGAAAAAAAATAATAGAAAATTTTACTTTTTAACAATTTACTTTTAGGCTATTTACAAATTTTGGATTTTGGGACCAAATGTCGGAAAAAGATCAGGACCAAAGGCCATAGAAAGTAAAATTTTCGAAAAATCCGTGATTTTGTTTTAATTCTAAACAGTACCACAACTTTAACACTTCAGAAAGCATTTTGTGATAATCTTTGCTTGAACAATTTTAAAATTCAGCATTTAATTTTAAATTTTTCAGTTTTTTGTTTTTTGCTCCTGAAGGAGGAACTCGATTTTTTAAAAATCTGTCCTCGATCATGAACTTTAAATTGATTTTGTACTATCCTTTTCTGGGAAAAATAATCCTCATGGGGTCGTAATATTTACACCTCATGCTCAGTATTGAGATATTGTATTCTGCTTGGCAAGACTTGCAAATTTGAGTGTTGAGCTTTCTGGAGCTCTGCTCCAGCAAACCTCATGACTGTTGAGAGTTGATGTTTCAACACTACAAAGTTCATTTTGCATAATTATTAGAGGTTTGCCGCACGTGGTCAGCAAACTTCACCACTATCCATCAACTCAATCTCAACCATCTCACGACAATGTTTCGGGCTTAATTAGTGACTGCGAAATTCAATCAAAACCCTCCCCCCTTCAATGTGTCCTCACATCGATGCTCATCGATCGCATCGATGCACAACAGTTCTCCCGCCGCGGTTAGTAGGTCAAAACTGAAAGTAGACCAGTTTTAATTCCCCTTACATCCGTCGGCACCGTCTACGCTCGTTCTAGATCGTCGGCGTCCTCTCCTGGGATCGACGAATGTTCTTGGTTCTTCGATTGTTTTGACGCGTTCGCTCCTACAAGTCGTCTGGAGGTCGATGAATCCCTTTCACTGGGCTGTGAAGCCAAGTTCTTGGCGAGTTGTACGCGACGACGACGTTCAAGTACGACCGGACGTATCAACCTCCTACATTTTGGTTGGTTTTTCGCAACCGGCAACACTCTGGTCCAGAAATTCAAGTTTGGTATGTTTACTTTTCACTTTCGGCTGTAGTACGTTTTTTCGCCTTGAGTAGTACCATTTGTTTGAATTGGTTTGTTTACTACGCCGAGCCGGCTTACGCAAAAGCGAGCAAATCTTCCCCGTTCCGTTCGGAGGTCGCGCTGAACAGGTTTGGCGGGGTTCACTTTTTTTGGAGGTCTGTTTTGGCGTTGAAGTTGTGTTACATGAAGGCAGAGTTGCTGATATATTTATAGAACACGTTTGAACTCCTTCTTTGGTCCAGATCAAGTTCTACTGGGTGGTTCCGCTGATAGCGTGTGCGTGTGGTGGCTGATGCAACCCCACGTCCTTGGGCTATTTTGGTCCACTGTTCAAGGTGAAGCTACTTTCTGCGTTTTTTATTCGTTTTTTGGGAGGTTCTCTTGATTGCCGGATCATGTTTCAGCATTCTTGCCATCCTTTCACGAGACCTTCGCGTAGTAAGAGATTCTGGAGTAATGGAATTGTTTGGTACATTGATAAACCACTGCATCGCGATGCTTCACGAAGATTCTGGTCAACCTTCTGCGAGACTTTAGACTCACTTTCAAATCGGGATCAAGTTTCACCCCCGGGGGCTCGATGATCGTCTCGGGGGCACATCCCCAGTCGATACACCTGCGATGATAACCGTAAAAAACCTTTAAAAAACGAGGGACTTGGCGAATTAAGTCCATACATCTCATCGCGGCGAGCACGATACGTGGAAGAGACAATAAAATTATGGCCCAACACCTGAAGAAAACCCGCGACCGAACTGGTCAGTCGTGTTCGGAGCCATAGATTATGGGTATCGTTCGTAAATTTTTGGTTGGATAACAACCGGCCGGCTGCGGAGAAGATCCAGCAAAAAACTGCCCGTTTTTGGGACCATCTTCAGAGACCTGATCGGGCCCCCAGACTGCACTGTAAAAAACTTTGCTGATCAAAACATAAAATATACCTTGATAATTATTTTATTTTGCCCCTCAAATAAGTTATTGCCAATAATTCAAAATTTAAATTTTCAACTCTATTTTCACATCTGTTCAAACGGCGGTGCGGCTGATGAGCTTGCAGCGCCTTACTGGGATTCACAGTTCTGCAAGAAAGTCGAGTTTCTTTACACAAATTAAGCGCTTTGAGCGCTCGTTGTTGGCTGGAGGCGCTGCAGCAGGGAGCAAAAACCTGTCCAGCCGTTTGGTTAGGCTGTTAATGAAGTTGGGCTGCTAGAGGATTTGGAAGCAACTTTGAAGATTTGTGTGCCCGAAGCGGGTTGAGAAATTGTTTGAAAAGTTTTTCACTAATGATCACAGAATTTGGAAAGAAATTCCTGATTTTTAAGGCACGTCTTTTCAACATAGCTGATCGTAATGCTCGAGATATTCTACATATCGATATTGCAATTTTTTTTTTTTAAACCTTAAAGATGAAAATTTATTTTGCTTGTGAAAAGATATAACACATTTAAGTAATGAATGTTTTAAAACTGTAACCAACTCATGAAAACAACGGATAGAAATCACATAGAAAAGCTAAAGGTTTAATATTAAGTGTACTTTTTCAAGTGCGTACATTTAGGCACATAATCGTCAAAGTTGAGCACCGGTTATCCCGATAATTACCGAGCCGAACCAGCGTCTATGGCTGAAAGGCTCGTTAATAAAGACAACTAACTAACTATCCCGATAATGTTTTTTTTTAAATATTTATATAAATGTTTTTTTTTTTAATATTTATAAAAATTTTATTAACATTTTGAAATTTGATTAAAGTTACACCATTTCTTTTTCAAAATAATGCAGAATATCAGGACTAAATTTTGAACATAACTTCAATTTTAATTTGGATCTCAGATCTTCAACAGATCTTACATTAGGATCTCAGTTTGTTTTTATGACTATTTGAATCCATTTTGCTACTCATGTTAGGCCTCATGGGTCACAGTGACCTAAATTAAAATAACCAAAAATATCCTAAAACATTCGTAAACAATTCTCCAAAGTATAAAGCAGTTTTAAAGCAGGGTAGCCACTAAAATCTCAATTTCGAATACCTTACTTTTTCCTGGCTTTGCCAGAACCTGAAACAATAGGAATTTTTTACCTAAAAAACAATTGAAAATCAAAAATTGTCCAAGAAGAGACAATATTAACCAAGAACCATCGAACAACATTTTAAACATATCTAACTATTGACAATTACAGCAAAACTTGAAACTTAACAAAAAATTGAAAAAAAGCTCAAAATCTCGTAAAATCAGTTCAGAGAGAAATCTTAAACAATCAGTTTTGTTTTTAATAACTTAACGCTTTTCGTACACCTATTAGGTACTAAGTTCATTTCAGAAATTGGTAGACATTAACAACCATCTGCATCCAAAATCCAACATCTTTTTAAAAACTAACTTAATCCACCTATGTGGTTGATGCCTTCCTCACTTTTTACCAACAATGAGTAATATGAGTGGTTTGGACACGTATTTAAACTATTTCTTTTTAATCCAGAAAAATAAGTACACAGATATAACTTAAGTGGTCAAAACTCGAGACAGGGTTGCCAGATCTTCAATGATGTGGACTCGTTGGAAAGGTTTTTTAATTACCTAACCAACGATGGGTCGGGTTCTGGATCCGGACATTGTTTACATACATTTAAGTGAGATCCGGCTTCAAAAAAGTACATAAATATCACTTAAGTGGTCATAACTCAAGACAGAGTTGCCAGATCTTCAATGTTGTGGACTCGTTGGAAAGGGTTTTCGATTACCTAACCAACGATGGGTCGGGTTCTGGATCCGGACATAGTTTACATACATTTAAATGAGATCCGGCGTCAAAAAAGTACATAAATATCACTTAAATGGTCATAACTCAAGACAGGATTGCCTGATCTTCAATGTTGTGGACTCGTTGGAAAGGTTTTTTGATTACCTAACCAACGCTGGGTCGGATTATGGATCCGGACATCGTTTACATACATTTAAGTGAGATCCGGCTTCAAAAAAGTACATAAATATCACTTAAGTGGTCATAACTCGAGACAGGGTTGCCAGATCTTCAATGTTGTGGACTCGTTGGAAAGAGTTTTTGATTACCTAACTAATGATGGGTAGGGTTGTGGATCTGGACATAGTTTATATACATTTAAGTGAGATCCGGCTTCAAAAAAGTACATAAATATCACTTAAATGGTCATAACTCAAGACAGGGTTGCCAGATCTTCAATGCTGTGGACTCGTTGGAAAGGGTTTTCGATTACCTAACCAACGATGGGTCGGGTTCTGGATCCGGACATAGTTTACATACAGATAAGTGAGATCCGGCTTCAAAAAAGTACATAAATATCACTTAAGTGGTCATAACTCGAGACAGGGTTGCCAGATCTTCAATGTTGTGGACTCGTTGGAAAGGGTTTTTGATTACCTAACTAACGATGGGTCGGGTTCTGGATCCGGACATAGTTTATATACATTTAAGTGAGATCCGGCTTCAAAAAAGTACATAAATATCACTTAAGTGGTCATAACTCGAGACAGGGCTGCCAGATCTTCAATGTTGTGGACTCGTTGGAAAGGGTTTTTGATTACCTAACCAACGATGGGTCGGGTTGTGGATCTGGACATAGTTTACATACATTTAAGTGAGATCCGGCTTCAAAAAAGTACATAAATATCACTTAAATGGTCATAACTCAAGACAGGGTTGCCAGATCTTCAATGCTGTGGACTCGTTGGAAAGGGTTTTCGATTACCTAACCAACGATGGGTCGGATTATGGATCCGGACATCGTTTACATACATTTAAGTGAGATCCGGCTTCAAAAAAGTACATAAATATCACTTAAGTGGTCATAACTCGAGACAGGGTTGCCAGATCTTCAATGTTGTGGACTCGTTGGAAAGGGTTTTTGATTACCTAACTAACGATGGGTCGGGTTCTGGATCCGGACATTGTTTACATACATTTAAGTGAGATCCGGCTTCAAAAAAGTACATAAATATTACTTAAGTGGTCATAACTCGAGACAGGGTTGCCAGATCTTCAATGTTGTGGACTCGTTGGAAAGGGTTTTTGATTACCTAACCAACGATGGGTCGGGTTCTGGATCCGGACATTGTTTACATACATTTAAGTGAGATCCGGCTTCAAAAAAGTACATAAATATCACTTAAGTGGTCATAACTCAAGACAGAGTTGCCAGATCTTCAATGTTGTGGACTCGTTGGCAAGGGTTTTCGATTACCTAACCAACGATGGGTCGGGTTCTGGATCCGGACATAGTTTACATACATTTAAATGAGATCCGGCGTCAAAAAAGTACATAAATATCACTTAAATGGTCATAACTCAAGACAGGGTTGCCTGATCTTCAATGTTGTGGACTCGTTGGAAAGGGTTTTTGATTACCTAACCAACGATGGGTCGGATTATGGATCCGGACATAGTTTACATACATTTAAGTGAGACCCGGCTTCAAAAAAGTACATAAATAACACTTAAGTGGTCATAACTCGAGACAGGGCTGCCAGATCTTCAATGTTGTGGACTCGTTGGAAAGGGTTTTCGATTACCAAACCAACGATGGGTCGGATGATGGATCCGGACATCGTTTACATGCATATAAATGAGATCCGGATATATGTGAAAACACATTTTTATACATAACTTTTGAACTAGTTATCGAAACTTCAAAAAATTCAATAGCGATGTATGGGACCATAAATCAAGTCGAATGCGACCGGTTTGATCAAAATCGGTTCAGCCAGTGCTGAGAAAACTCAGTGAGAATTTTGGTCACATACATACATACACACACATACACACACACATACACACACACATACACACACACATACACACACACAGACATTTGTTCAGTTTTCGATTCTGAGTCGATATGTATACATGAAGCTGGGTCTTTGAGCTTTTAATAAAAAGTTCATTTTTAGAGCAGGATTATAGCCTTACCTCAGTGAGGAAGGCAAAAATGGATGACCAAAAGTAGAGAAAAACTAATTTTTTTTAGTGCAGAATGTTTTACATTTTGTTTCGATTCAAAGGCCATTATTAAGAATGCATGCTTTACTGCTCATTTTATACGAAATGTTTGAAAAGGTGAATTCTATAAACATATTTGATATGAACTTAAAAAAAATCTGAATTTATCATGCCACTAAATTTAATTTTTATTTTTTTTTCATTTTTTGAAACAAAAATTAAAACGTTTTGATTTCATTGTATATTTAAATTTTTTCCCCGATAAATGAAAATCATTCTTCATCTATATTTCATCTACTCATAAAAAGTTAACAGTGGTTAAAACCAGGGCTGTGGAGTCGGAGTCGGAGTCGGAGCCGGAGTCGGTGGAGTCGGGTCTTTTTGGGGACCTGGAGTCGGATTCGGAGTCGGAGTCATCAAAACTCGAACAGCTGGAGTCGGAGTCGGAGCCGGAGTCGGCTAAATTTTATGAGCTGGAGTCGGAGTCGGAGTCGGAGCCCGAAATTTCTGATAACCCGGAGTCGGAGTCGGAGTCGGAGTTATCTAAAATTCAACATTTTTTTTTACCTGTTTAGTATTTGTTATAATGCAGGTTTCACAGAACTTCTTATAATTTTAAGTTTTTTATTCAGGGGATTTATTAGATGCCATTATGTTTTTTTTGAGCATTTTTATTATGGTTGGAATGCTCTTATTGTGTTATTTCACTTTGATTACTATATGATACCCTGTTAATCCTCTCTAAACCAAATTTGTAGCATCATAAAAAAATAAATTAATTAAAAAATAATAGACAATATTAGTTTTGTACTCAGAAATATTCAATTGAGTCTTGACTGCATCCTTTTACCTGAACCCTTTCAATTCAAATTTGACCAAAGGTGAAGATTCAAGAAGTATCGCGCGCCTCCTTATACATAGAAAATTTTAAAATTAATATAAATCAAAAATCTCTGGGTTCAATATTTTCTAGGTCACGGATATTTGAAAAGAAGCCCTTAAGCGTCCTTTCCACAAATATTTTTTTAAGTAAATTGATTTGCGATAAAATTCTTCTCCAGCTATGGCGTGATGTCCATGTACGTCTTAAAAAAAATCAATGGAGCTTTAAAAATAGTTTCGTTTAAAATTGTTATTTAAAAAACCAAGGTGACTTTGATTGTCACTGTGCTTCTTATAAATGTCAGCCTAAAAGTGAGCAAATTAAATATATATGATATTTAAATCGATCAATTGATTCATTACAAAAAATGTACATATAAATATTTTTTTTAGCTTTTAATAAAATAAGTGTAAATTTGTGGTTATGTTAATGAGTCCAAATTTACTTTCAAAATTGTTCATCTAAACTGGAAATATTTTTGATACTGTCCAGACTCGATTATTATAAGCCTCGATTATCCTAAGTTCGATTTGTATGGGCTTCGGATAATCGAATCACGTTCTAAAAAAAATATGTTCGTTCTTCCATTCGAGTTCTGCGACCCCATTTTAGTAAAATTTGAATAGTAAATTGCCTATTAAATATCAAAATGCATTTTTTCAATATGTTATCACCGCCATTTCGGACGCCATCTTGAAATTAAAAATTCTAAATCACTTTAGCGTAGTTAAGTGTTCATACTTGAACCCGACAATTAAAATTAAGACCGAATAAGAATATCAGAAGTGAAATTTTTCCGAGGCCTTCGGATAATCGAGTCTGAACTGTATCTGGTTTAATAACGTATACAACTTGTAACCTACAATTTTTTTCCGTTTTGTGATTCGAACTTATTTTTTTGGAGAAAAACTTGATACTTAGAGAGTATTCAAATAATTCTATTTATCAATGTTTTCAAAATAATAATTAACGATTTTTTTTAAATATTAAAAAATATGTGGAGTCGGAGTCGGAGTCGGAGCCAACAATTTGTTGAAAGCTGGAGTCGGAGTCGGCTAAAGTTTGTAGGCCGGAGTTGGAGTCGGAGTCGGAGTCGGTTGGAGCTGAAAGCCGGAGCCGGAGTCGTAGTCGGAGTCGGCTAAACTTAGAAAGCTGGAGTCGGAGTCGGAGTCGGAGTCGCTTGAGATATGACCCGACTCCGCAGCCCTGAATTAAGCAACAAGATATAATTGGCGCAACACTCACTAAACACAAATTTTATTTTGAAAAAAGACTACGTCAAATATCCTTGATTTTTAATCCTTCTACGATTTGTTGTTCAAGAGATTTCGCAGTTTGAAAAATTAGGTTTTCACAATTTTCGCAAAGGGAGCGTAATTTTGAGGAGTGCCAAAAGAGAGAGAATGTTCCAATTTCGATGAAAATTGGAAGATCTGTTTGTTTTGATAATACTAACAGCCCCTAAAATTTTTAGCTTGATCAGAATAAAACTGCTGAAACGTTTATGGTGAAATGACCCACAATCGAGTCGTTAAAATTTTAAAGCAAGAGCAAATTATATAAAGCTTTGCTTTGCAAAATATGAGTAGTTCTCTAGAGGTTTGTATTTTTTTCCATGGTTTTTGATTTTGTATTTTTTTTTTAAATTTCAATGTGCTTTCTCTATGCACTCTGTATATCCAAAAGCCAACAATTTTAAGAAATCACCACAAATTAAGAGATAGTGTAATTTGTGAATCTCGTTTAATATCAATACATGAACGTTGCTAATTCTGTGAACAATTATTTTAAAAGTTTACTAAGTTGAAATTTGGTTGACATGGATGCTCCTTCTGCCATCCTCAAACTTATCTAATATGCAAATAAATTGGCAAGTAAAAATTGGTCCCACTTGAAATCTTGATATGTTTGACATTTCGAAAAGTTTCTCAAACCCAACCAAAATGTTCGATAAATCAGTCACAGTTTCTTCATAATTGATACATTTTCCCAGCCAACCCTCCTCCCAGCGGCCGTTTTGATCGAAGATGAACCGATAAATTTCAAAATCCTCATAAATGTTTCCCCTTGACGCTTGAAATCTGCTACCAAAAACAAAGTCATTACGAGACAACCAAACCATCTTAAAAGCGCATCTTATCGTCATCGAACTGGCCTAATCAGATTGACACCATTTTTGCGGTGCTTGTCTCCCAAGCATATCCCACACTTTATGATTTGGTAGCCGGGCCGTTTTCTCACGCCAATTTCGGTCGGCACCCCTCGGGCGAGGAGAGTCGCCCCGTGAAAGGAAGTCATTAGCCAGTGCCATTTTCGGGCGGTAACTTTTGGGTAAAAATCAATTTCGCTGGTTCTGGCCGCACGACGTGCATCCTCCCAAACCCTGAGGGGTTCGTGATTTGCATACTTACTGTTGATGATGAGAGGTTCAAAGTTTGTCAAATGGCACTTACCTAAAAAGAGAGGAGAAGAAAGAGGGTTAAAATTGGTTTGGAAATGATTGATTTATGGCTTCTGAATAAATCACCAGCTAATAAGACTACAATGTTGCAATTTTAATTGTTCGCAGCACAAACTAGATGTTCGTGACGTCTCCGAGGGTTCTAGCACTATCTCCGTCACGAAATCCGCCCCAAGAACCCTGGCTGGCGAAACCCCCGACGAACTTCCAGATGTTCGATTCTGGCAGGCAGCATCCGCCGCAGGGTTCGTCGTAACAACTCAATAAACAGCCAATAACTCACAGCATGGGGAGGGTTGAACCTGCTTAGATTTTAAACTGCACTCATGTTGCAGTTGAGTTCTGCACTCCGGACTGGGGTGAAGAAATCAGCCTGCGGTGCAACCACCCCATGGCATGATGGGGGGCTCTTTAACTAAATTCTCGTAAAGTCTGTACGCTGAAGGAGTTATTGGTCGGTAACTCATCAACCGTGAAGAGACTCCCGGTTTTTTGGTGCCACCAAGATTGGTGGCGGCATCGTAATTGAAGAATTCTCTGGGAAATAGATATAATGAATAATCCATTTTCGCATGAGTTTTGTTGAACGAAGATTCATCATCGATTGATTTAAAAACTAACTTAATCCACCTATGTGGTTGATGCCTTCCTCTTTTTTTATCAACAATGGGTAATATGAGTGGTTTGGACACATATTTCATCTTTTTTTTGAATCCAGAAAAAAACGTACACACATATAACATAAGTAATCATAACTCGAGACAGGGTTGCCAGATCTTCAATGTTTTGGACTCGTTGGAAAGGGTTTTCGATAACCTAACCAACGATGGGTCGGATGGTGGATCCGGACATAGTTTACATACATTTAAGTGGGATCCGGCTTCAAAAAAGTGCATCAATATCACTTAAGTGGACATATCTCGAGACAGGGTTGCCAGATCTTCAATGTTTTGGACTCGTTGGAAAGGGTTTTTGATAATCTAACCAACGATGGGTCAGATGGTGGATCCGGACACAATTTACATACATTTAAGTGGGATCCGGCTTCAAAAAAGTACATAAATATTACTTAAGTGGCCATATCTCGAGACAGGGTTGCCAGATCTTCAGTGTTTTGGATTCGTTGGAAAGGTTTTTCGATTACCTAACCAACGATGGGTCGGATGATGGATCCGGACATAGTTTACATACATTTAAGTGGGATCCGGCTTCAAAAAAGTGCATCAATATCACTTAAGTGGACATATCTCGAGACAGGGTTGCCAGATCTTCAATGTTTTGGACTCGTTGGAAAGGGTTTTTGATAATCTAACCAACGATGGGTCAGATGGTGGATCCGGACACAATTTACATACATTTAAGTGGGATCCGGCTTCAAAAAAGTACATAAATGTCACTTAAGTGGCCATATCTCGAGACAGGGTTGCCAGATCTTCAGTGTTTTGGATTCGTTGGAAAGGTTTTTCGATTACCTAACCAACGATGGGTCGGATGATGGATCCGGACATAGTTTACATACATTTAAGTGAGATCCGGCTTCCAAAAAGTACATAAATATTACTTATGTGGCCATATCTCGAGACAGGGTTGCCAGATCTTCAGTGTTTTGGATTCGTTGGAAAGGTTTTTCGATTATCTAACCAACGATGGGTCGGATGGTGGATCCGGACATAGTTTACATACATTTAAGTGGGATCCGGCTTCAAAAAAGTGCATCAATATCACTTAAGTGGACATATCTCGAGACAGGGTTGCCAGATCTTCAATGTTTTGGACTCGTTGGAAAGGGTTTTTGATAATCTAACCAACGATGGGTCAGATGGTGGATCCGGACACAATTTACATACATTTAAGTGGGATCCGGCTTCAAAAAAGTACATAAATGTCACTTAAGTGGCCATATCTCGAGACAGGGTTGCCAGATCTTCAGTGTTTTGGATTCGTTGGAAAGGTTTTTCGATTACCTAACCAACGATGGGTCGGATGATGGATCCGGACATAGTTTACATACATTTAAGTGAGATCCGGCTTCCAAAAAGTACATAAATATTACTTGTGTGGCCATGTACTGTACTATCTCGAGACAGGATTGCCAGATCTTCAATGTTTTGGATTCGTTGGAAAGGTTTTTTGATTATCTAACCAACGATGGGTCGGATGGTGGATCCGGACATAGTTTACATACATTTAAGTGGGATCCGGCTTCAAAAAAGTGCATCAATATCACTTAAGTGGACATATCTCGAGACAGGGTTGCCAGATCTTCAATGTTTTGGATTCGTTGGAAAGGGTTTTTGATAATCTAACCAAAAATGGGACGGATGGTGGATCCGGACATAGTTTACATACATTTAAGTGAGATCCGGCTTCAGAAAAGTGCATCAATATCACTTAAGTGGCCATATCTCGAGACAGGGTTGCCAGATCTTCAGTGTTTTGGATTCGTTGGAAAGGTTTTTTGATTATCTAACCAACGATGGGTCGGATGGTGGATCCGGACATAGTTTACATACATTTAAGTGGGATCCGGCTTCAAAAAAGTGCATCAATATCACTTAAGTGGACATATCTCGAGACAGGGTTGCCAGATCTTCAATGTTTTGGACTCGTTGGAAAGGGTTTTTGATAATCTAACCAACGATGGGTCAGATGGTGGATCCGGACACAATTTACATACATTTAAGTGGGATCCGGCTTCAAAAAAGTACATAAATGTCACTTAAGTGGCCATATCTCGAGACAGGGTTGCCAGATCTTCAGTGTTTTGGATTCGTTGGAAAGGTTTTTCGATTACCTAACCAACGATGGGTCGGATGATGGATCCGGACATAGTTTACATACATTTAAGTGAGATCCGGCTTCCAAAAAGTACATAAATATTACTTATGTGGCCATATCTCGAGACAGGGTTGCCAGATCTTCAGTGTTTTGGATTCGTTGGAAAGGTTTTTCGATTATCTAACCAACGATGGGTCGGATGGTGGATCCGGACATAGTTTACATACATTTAAGTGGGATCCGGCTTCAAAAAAGTGCATCAATATCACTTAAGTGGACATATCTCGAGACAGGGTTGCCAGATCTTCAATGTTTTGGACTCGTTGGAAAGGGTTTTTGATAATCTAACCAACGATGGGTCAGATGGTGGATCCGGACACAATTTACATACATTTAAGTGGGATCCGGCTTCAAAAAAGTACATAAATGTCACTTAAGTGGCCATATCTCGAGACAGGGTTGCCAGATCTTCAGTGTTTTGGATTCGTTGGAAAGGTTTTTCGATTACCTAACCAACGATGGGTCGGATGATGGATCCGGACATAGTTTACATACATTTAAGTGAGATCCGGCTTCCAAAAAGTACATAAATATTACTTGTGTGGCCATGTACTGTACTATCTCGAGACAGGATTGCCAGATCTTCAATGTTTTGGATTCGTTGGAAAGGTTTTTTGATTATCTAACCAACGATGGGTCGGATGGTGGATCCGGACATAGTTTACATACATTTAAGTGGGATCCGGCTTCAAAAAAGTGCATCAATATCACTTAAGTGGACATATCTCGAGACAGGGTTGCCAGATCTTCAATGTTTTGGATTCGTTGGAAAGGGTTTTTGATAATCTAACCAAAAATGGGACGGATGGTGGATCCGGACATAGTTTACATACATTTAAGTGAGATCCGGCTTCAGAAAAGTGCATCAATATCACTTAAGTGGCCATATCTCGAGACAGGGTTGCCAGATCTTCAGTGTTTTGGATTCGTTGGAAAGGTTTTTTGATTATCTAACCAACGATGGGTCGGATGGTGGATCCGGACATAGTTTACATACATTTAAGTGAGATCCGGCTTCAAAAAAGTGCATCAATATCACTTAAGTGGACATATCTCGAGACAGGGTTGCCAGATCTTCAATGTTTTGGATTCGTTGGAAAGGGTTTTTGATAATCTAACCAAAAATGGGACGGATGGTGGATCCGGACATAGTTTACATACATTTAAGTGGGATCCGGCTTCAAAAAAGTGCATCAATATCACTTAAGTGGCCATATCTCGAGACAGGGTTGCCAGATCTTCAGTGTTTTGGATTCGTTGGAAAGGTTTTTTGATTATCTAACCAACGATGGGTCGGATGGTGGATCCGGACATAGTTTACATACATTTAAGTGAGATCCGGCTTCAAAAAAGTGCATCAATACCACTTAAGAGGACATATTTCGAGACAGGGTTGCCAGATCTTCAATGTTTTGGATTCGTTGGAAAGGGTTTTTGATAATCTAACCAAAAATGGGACGGATGGTGGATCCGGACATAGTTTACATACATTTAAGTGGGATCCGGCTTCAAAAAAGTGCATCAATATCACTTAAGTGGCCATATCTCGAGACAGGGTTGCCAGATCTTCAGTGTTTTGGATTCGTTGGAAAGGTTTTTTGATTATCTAACCAACGATGGGTCGGATGGTGGATCCGGACATAGTTTACATACATTTAAGTGGGATCCGGCTTCAAAAAAGTGCATCAATATCACTTAAGTGGACATATCTCGAGACAGGGTTGCCAGATCTTCAATGTTTTGGATTCGTTGGAAAGGGTTTTTGATAATCTAACCAAAAATGGGACGGATGGTGGATCCGGACATAGTTTACATACATTTAAGTGGGATCCGGCTTCAAAAAAGTGCATCAATATCACTTAAGTGGCCATATCTCGAGACAGGGTTGCCAGATCTTCAGTGTTTTGGATTCGTTGGAAAGGTTTTTTGATTACCTAACCAACGATGGGTCGGATGGTGGATCCGGACATAGTTTACATACATTTAAGTGAGATCCGGCTTCAAAAAAGTGCATCAATACCACTTAAGAGGACATATTTCGAGACAGGGTTGCCAGATCTTCAATGTTTTGGACTCGTTGGAAAGGTCTTTTGATTACCTAACCAACGATGGGTTGGATAATGGATCCGGACATAGTTTTCATGCATATAAGTGAGATCCGGATATATGTGAAAACACATTTTTATATATAACTTTTGAACTACTTATCGAAACTTCAAACAATTCAATAGCGATGTATGGGACCCTAAACCAAGTCGAATGCAACCGGTTTGATCAAAATCGGTCCAGCCAGTGCTGAGAAAACTTGGCAAGAATTTTGAACACATACATACATACACACACACACACATACACACACACAGACATTTGTTCAGTTTTCGATTCTGAGTCGATAGGTATACATGAATATAGGTCTACGAGCTGTATTTCAAAAGTTCATTTTTCGAGCAGGATTATAGCCTTACCTCAGTGAGGAAGGCAAAACTTAAGCTTAAAACCGCTCCTGTTCGCATAAGTGTCCTATATGTAATTGCATCAATTTTCAGTGAAAGATGCAGTCTAGATCTAAAGCATGAGAACTTTCAGCCAAAAAATCACAAAAATTTGATACTTTATTTTAGCAAACTTTAGAAAACCCCACTTTTTACAAAATCCTGAAACGTAACCTGGGTGTAAAAAAATGCTTTCAGTTTGCTGTTTTTTGCATATGGCACATTTATGCAAACAGTTGCAGTTAAGTGCTCAGAAACTGTTGTCCCTATTCAAACACTCCCGTTGATTTTTGTAGTCTTCTGAATGTTCAAATGCTTTAAAACCAGACTGCATTATTAATTTCAAAGTGATGAAAATTGACATAAAACATTTATGCGAAGAAAGATTTCTCAAAAACCAAAAAGCTAAAAAATATGTGTTTACTTGAAAATAGAAATGTATTTTTTTTAAATTGAGCAATCGTTTGTAAACTTTTAAGAATACCCGTTTGTTTTTTAGTTTTTAATTAAATAAAAAACATAAAAAAAAAACAAAAAATGGAGAAATGCCATAGGTGGGAAAATTTATGTTGCAAATGTTTGGCAGTAGCATAACTATTATCATGTATAATGCACATTGCTTCAAAATAATAAAAAATGAAGCTTGATTTAGTTAGTTTTTAAATAATAGTTGTTCAACGTTTGAGCGTTTGGTACGGTATGTCCGCGCATCCTTCCTCCCCTGTAGATTCTGTGAAATGTGATCCGTTCTCAGAATCCTCTCTGCGGTAAACATAACGCAGGTGGGCTGGCCGCTTTAATTTTGCATTACATTTTCGGGTGTTCTTGGATGTATTGCAATTATTAATAATGACAAGAAAAATGCTTGAGGCTTAATCTAATCACAAGACTTTCCAGCATGCTTTCGTCGAACGCAGCCATTGTGTTAGATTAGATAGATTAGATCAGAGAAAAGTTTTTCAACGTTTTATTTAGGATTTTTTTTATTTTTGTTCTAAATAAATTAAGAGAACATGGCGCTGCAATCCAAATTTTAATATCCTCAAAAGTTTCAGGATGCACACAAATAATCATGATATTAAGATATTAGTAAAATAATATTCCGATAATCTATGATTTTACATTTTCGTATTTTTTTAACATCCAAATTTCAATGGAAACAGAAGTGTAATTAACTGAAATCAATTTTAAATAAAATTATCAGCAGTAATTAGAATTTTTGACAAAATTAAGCTACTTTGATTACTGGTGAAAATTCGATGTTCAGAACCGCAATCAGTTTTTTTGCAACTAAAAAAAAAAGAAAATTTTAAATTTGAAGGCCACGTGGTTTATGCACGATCTCTAATTGGTTAGACATCTCTGGCAAAATAAGTTTTTCACGTTTAAAAAAAATATATTTCAAATTTAAAAGCCATTTTTTTTGATGAGGATAACATGCCTTAAAATATTTGTGTTCTCCAACTTTTTTTTTAACTAATAAGTGCACATTATAAATCATTTTAATTGATTTTATAAATATTTAAAAAAAATTGTCAATAAATTCGGAAAAAACCCACATATACATTTTTAAATTATTAAGATAATAGTTTTTTTTTGTAGAAAATTTGTGGCTACTCAATGAATTTAAACACATTCTTACTCTTACAGAATATAGAAGCATTATTTTGAAGTTGGATATTTTTTTAAATAATAATTTGTATCCCATAATGTTGAACTAATTGGTGGAATTTATAATCCTTATTAATTGAATTAATAAATTTTTTTTTAATTTTTTCAATAAATTTGGAAAAAAATCTTAAATATATTTTTTAATCATTAAGATAATAGCTTTTGTTTGTAGAAAATTTTGAAATTATTGAATGCGCTTTAAAATGAATTTCAAAACTTTCTTATTATACAAATTTTTGAAAGTTTCATCACCATAACAATGTTATAAAAATAAGTTTACTTAGTTAAAAATGTACCGAAGACAACTTATTCTTACAAAATGTTGAAATTGAAACAGGCTCGTTGAAATTTTTTGTGAAATTTCTGTTTCGTGACTCTGAAAATATCGAGAGGGAGCAAAAAAAAATATAGTGGTTGAAAAAATTAAATTACAGGCCACATAAAGTGACATAAACTCTTTTCTCAAATCAAATGTGATTGTTTCAATTAAATTTAATGTTGTTGTCAATGCAAGCTACTTTACAATATCAAGCAAACTAATCTAAATTAACATTTTTTTTATTCAAATTTCAACTGAAAGAAAAGTTTAACAATTTGTTTCAAAAAATGATTTTTATTAAATTTGATGATATCATAGTTATGGTAAAACTTAATCCAACGAATTACCATGCAAAAAGATCAAAAACTCTCCAGAGGCCCGCTCAATTTCAACACTGCTGGCCAGGTTTGCTCGGTCACAATTTACCGCACATCCAAAGTGTGTGCAGTCGATCAGACCAAAACAGCCGTTAAAGAAGTTTTCAGCAGGGTTAAGATGATGTTTGGTTTGCCTGATTGGATCTCGATTAGCCGGTCAGAAGACCGCGAGACGCCAAACTTGAACTCATCAATTTGTGCGGCGGTGAGCAAATTGACCATCTTGACCAGTTGTACCGGGCGCCAAACAGGTTTTGCGTTGAATCTACTCCTCCAACGGAAATTGGAACCATTACACGGAGAAAAAAGAGTTCCCAAAATCGTGAACAAGCGTTCATGAAATTCAGAACCACGAACAAAGTGTTCAAATTCTATGGTACGATTTTGAAAAACGTACCATGAAATTTGAACACTTTGTTCGTGGTTCCGAATTTTATGAACTTGTTCACGATTTTGAGAACTCATTTTTCTCCGTGTAGGAGGTGGATTCTGGAGGATTCACGCTCGAGTGGCGCCCATCTCTTAGCACTTTTAGACGGTGGTCTTTGGGGTGGCCACGTCCCAGAAAAGTGATAATTAATAGTACTTAGCAGGTGGACCTAAATGGACACTTCACCAGAATTGTCGAGCTTGTGTTACTTTCTTTGAACTTGGTTCCGTTACCGGGCCCTGGTGGCGTCCACTGAGGTCATCTAGGTGGCGGAGTTAGAACTCGTAATCTCTTGACCATAACTCTAAATTTCGAAATGTTCAGCATAATCAAACGTGACGACCTCCCGTCAACTTCGTGCAAATTTTACTCGACTCAACGGTTTAAAAAAGGGAAAACCAGGGGTGTGACAGAAACATCTTCATCACCGGAGCCCGAAAGGTGCGTTTCCACCTTCGTCGTCGGGTGAAACATAAATAATTAGCCGTCAAAAGTTTGAGTTTGAAAGCTCACATGGTGCAGACGTGCGGCTTTGGGAGTGCGAATTGCTTGGAGCTTTTATTACTCCATAAATCAAAACGCCATCTGGCACGCTGACACACGGCTAGGTGTTGCTGAAGAAGATTGTGCCAAGTTGTTGTGCAGTTCCGTCAGCTAGCGCGTTTTCAACGAGTTGGTTTCTTTTAGTGAAGCACATAAAAAAGTGTGGTTCGGTTGGGGGTGGTTTCTGCTGTGCAGTTTTGGTGAGCAAGATGCTGATTAAGCGTTTGACACAAAAATTTTTAATGTTTAAAATGTTGAGAGAAAAAAAATTTCAAATAGATTTCAAGTTCAAACATGTTCTATGGAAAAGAATATTCTTTCCTTTACCCACGTGGTGAATCGCATGGATATTCACATTCTACCCTGCCTGTCTGCTGTCTACCCACTTGTTGCATGCTCGTACCTCAACCAAGCTCCCCCCTCCAACACGTGGTTCGCGGAACTTGATACCCAACACACAGTTGATTCCTCACAGCAAACCGTGACGCCACGGAACAGCCCGGAAAAGCGGTGAAACTCCCTTCATCTCACTCGCACCCCAATGCCGTCACAACTTTCGTCATTGACCTAGACCGCGGCCGCGGCCTGCCACGGAGTACGCATGGGCAAACCCGGCCGGCGGTTATGACATCACGTCGGTAAACAACACCCAAAACCCCGTCACGAAATATGAGCCCGGCGTTGATGGCGCTCATTTTTCACGCCCGGAAAACTCCGACGGTGGGGATATCGATCGGCCGTTTGACGTCATAACGGGGAGGTGAAAATTTTCGGCCTGTTGTTTGGGAAAAACAAAAGTCACGTCGTGTGTGATTGATGGTGGGAAAGATTAGACGGGATTCGTGCCCCACAATGTGTCATTTTTGGCCGGAGCTGGGGATTTGCCTCCAGGGCTGTCAAGGTTAATGGGCGAGGGAGCGTTTGAGAAGGTTTGATGGAGGAACGGCTTTTTAAGGTATAGATTTTGTAGCTTGTAAGTGAATGCTTAAGTCGTTTTTGTAACAAAAAGGAATAAATAATTAACTTTAGTTACAAAAATCTTCAAATCTTCAAATCTTCTTCAAATCTTCAAATCTTCAAATCTTCAAATCTTCAAATCTTAAAAAAAATCAAATCTTCAAATCTTCAAATCTTCAAATCTTCAAATCTTTAAATCTTCAAATCTTCAAATCTTCAAATCTTCAAATCTTCAAATCTTCAAATCTTCAAATCTTCAAATCTTCAAATCTTCAAATCTTTAAATCTTCAAATCTTCAAATCTTCAAATCATCAAATCTTCAAATCTTCAAATCTTCAAATCTTCAAATCTTCAAATCTTCAAATCTTCAAATCTTCAAATCTTCAAATCTTCAAATCTTCAAATCATCAAATCTTCAAATCTTCAAATCTTCAAATCTTCAAATCTTCAAATCTTCAAATCTTCAAATCTTCAAATCTTCAAATCTTCAAATCTTCAAATCTTCAAATCTTCAAATCTTCAAATCTTCAAACCTTCAAATCTTCAAATCTTCAAAT